>NW_020291638.1:531935-650997 GCF_003184785.1 Aspergillus japonicus CBS 114.51 | reverse complement strand
CACATATTCAAGATGGCTGCTCCTTCCAAGTACGATAACTACGATTTCCCGACCACAGCCCCGGAGGCTCAGTCTGGCCATCCCGGCCACACCACCCCAGAACAGGATGCGAAGGTGGAACAGCTCCGGAGCGAACTGGAGCAGCTTGGCTACACTGAGAGACTGGACACTTTGACTCTGCTGCGCTTCTTGAGAGCCCGGAAGTTCGATGTCGCCCAGGCCAAAGCTATGTAGGTCTTCCTCTTGTTTGCATTTCATCCTATTCCGCAATTCGGCCCTGAAAACGATGCACAGTTGATACGGCGGCACTGCGCTGGCACTGCGCTGGCATGCTCTCATGCTTTTGTTTCGCACGACAGGGCATTATGTTCAAGAAGACGTGAACGCGCTAACACTTTTGGTGAATAGGTTCATCGACAGCGAGAAGTGGCGGAAAGAATTTGGGACCGACGACCTGGTCCGCACTTTTGACTACACGGAGAAGTCTAAGGTCTTCGAGTATTACCCTCAGTACTATCACAAGACGGATAAGGTACGACCCCGGGACTAGGCCAATATGCTCTTCAGAGCGGTTCGAGATCGGGCGCCAATGACTTGACTGCGTTTAGGATGGCCGGCCCGTTTACATCGAAAAGCTTGGCAAGATCGATCTCACTGCCTTGAACAAGATTACCACCGAAGACCGTATGCTTCAGAACCTCGTGACTGAGTACGAGAAGCTCGCCGATCCCCGCTTGCCCGCCTGCTCGCGCAAGGCCGGCAAACTCCTGGAGACCTGCTGCACTATCATGGACCTCAAGGGCGTCGGAATCACCAGCGCCCCATCCGTGTACGGCTACCTCAGCAAGGCGTCTGGTGTCTCCCAGAACTACTACCCCGAGCGTCTGGGTAAGCTCTATCTGATCAACGCTCCTTGGGGATTCAGCGGCGTGTTCAGCTTCGTGAAGAAATTCCTCGACCCCGTCACCGTCAACAAGATCCATATTCTGGGCAGCAGCTACAAGAAGGAGCTGTTGGAACAGGTTCCTGCCGAGAATCTCCCCGAAGAGTTCGGAGGTTCTTGCAAGTGCAGCGGCGGTTGCGAGTTCAGTGATATGGGACCTTGGCAGGAGCCCGAGTGGGCCAGGCCCCCCAAGTGGGCTGCCCCCAAGGAGGAACAGACTGTGGCCAAGACCGAGGAGCCGGTTGCTGAGGTTCCCCAGCCTAGCGCATAGAGCCTTTCTCATTTTCCGATGGGTTTTCTTGTTTTCGTTATATTGGAACAATATGGTAAAAGCTTCAGGCACGATTTTGCCAATCTATATCCCTTCTTCTGTTGCTAGAATTGCTTGGTCTGTTTCACGTTCCCATACCTTCCCGGGCAAGTCATTTTACTCCTGCCCTAGCCAATTTCCATTTCATACATCATTCAACATCAGATCAAACCCCTCACCCTTACCCCGGCAAGTGGGCTCTTTCTACTGAGTTTATTACATGTTGGGAACCGGTGACGGCTGCACAAGCATGCATCTTTTTCTTTTTGCCTGTCAATTTGCCATTCTAGTACAGTTCTTGTCGTCTCTTGGGCTTAGATTCAACCACTGTCTGAGCGTGTTTGGGTGCATTTATATAAGTCGGAGTGCAGGTGGGGAGTAATGCAGAGCGGACGACAAAAGTGCTACACGGAAGTTGAATTAGAGTTACGTAGATTTTGTTTGCATACAACATTCTCAACAATTATACGACAGATGATACAAGTAGTCCATTTGAACCAAACTGCGAATCCAACTATTCTTGACTAATCACTAGTCAACAAAATGCACCATAAATCAATTTGGTATCATCCCAAGCCTACCTAGGCTACCGACGCCATTCCAGTACCGATAATGAAAAGTCAATGAAATCCAAAATGAAAACGAAAGAAAGCAGAGAGCAGGAGACAGAGGCAACGAAACAACCCCTCATCTCTTCTTTTCCACAACCTCGACCGCCCGACCAGCGCGTTCGGCCTTCCCCACAGTCGAAGCCAGAGCATTCCCGTCTGCACCCTCAACGTCCGATGTAGCGGCCTGCCCGGCTAGAGCTTCACCCTGCAGTCGAAGCAGGGTGCGCAGGGCATCCTCGTAGACTTCCGCCATATCGCCACTGCGCCAGCGCTCCGCCTCATGTTTCGAGCCCAGGGGAACCTGCAACTTTGCGCGCCGCGCCAATCGAGCCGACCTTCTTGTCTTTGGTGGTGGTGGTGGTGGTGGTGGTGGTGGTGTTGCCGACCCATCCATGGCACCAACCTCAGCGCCTGCAGGTGCATCGACCATCTCCGTATCACGTCCTTCACCACCGGTTCTCGACGCTGCTGCTGCCGTCGCTGTTCCTGTCTCTGTGCCCGTCATCTCTTGATCCGCCCCTGCTCTATCCTGGCTCGCCCCCTCACTCTCCTCCTTCAACCCATTATCCTCCTCCTTATCACCGACAACAACATTCGTGCCATCATCCTCTTTCTCCCGTTCTCCCTCCTCCCCCGCTTCAATTTCCGCATCTTCATCCTCTTCCTCCTCCTCCTCTTCCTCAATCACCCTCTTCAACTGCTCCGCATACGCCCGGGCCGCCCTCCCCGGCGCGTCGCGCCGCAACTGCGCCACCGTCGTCGTCAACGACTCCAGCTGCGCGTACAGCGAAGTCACCCGCGACGCGAGCTTCGCGTCGTACGCCTCATACTCGACCTGCTCGGTGGGGGCGGTGAACGAGGCGGGGAAGGGGAATTCTTTGGAGGAGGAATCGAGCCCATTGATCGTGATGGAGTAAGAGGCGCCGGTGAAGGTACGGAGGATGTACTGTTCGGTGGAGGTGAGTTAGCTTTGCGGGGGGGGGCGAGTCGTTTTTCGGTCTTCTTGTTTCCGGGGCGGCCTTTACCTCGTCAACTAATTCGCGGACACGTTCGCGCATCGGATCCGGGCCATCGTTGGGGTTGGCGGAGGGCGGTAGGTGGAGGTCGAGCTTTTGGCGGGAGAGCGCGACGGTGTTGCCGTAGAGGTAGGTGAGGTCGGCGGCGGATTGGAGTTCGATTTTGCGGTGGTGCGAGTCGCTCATGTTCCTGTTTTTGTATTGGGGTGCTGTTGGTGGTTTGATATGGATTTGAGGCGGGGTGGGGGGGGGTGGAGGTTGGATGATAGTTCTCGGTGGGAGGAGGGACTGGCTGGCTTTGGGGTTGGAGTTTATTGATTGTTTGTTTTATCCGGAGGTCTTGTTCGGAGATACACCCGCGGTAACATTAGATAGTGGTGGGTTGCAGAGGGCGCTGGTGCCTTAGGCATAAAGGCAGGAGTGGCCTCAGGCGTCGACCAGGCAGCCACCGCAATTCTCTAGTGCCGATCGGCGGCCCCCACAACGATGTCATCGATCAAGTGAGGAACTGAGGAACTTGGCTTGGGGTTTCACTTAAAACACTAACTACCACGCATGAACTACTCCTATCTCTCCGTGATGTGGTGGCCGATCATCCTGCAATTCACACTTGGGTTCCCCCCTGGTCTTATGTGATCATATCAACTTCATTATTCCCTTCATCCTTATCCTTAATTAATTCGGTCCTGGGGAGAGGGGGTTCGACTGCCGATCACCCCTGCTGCGCTCAGTAAACTTCAGCTCCACCTACAACATTTGCCTTTTCTTTATTTCAGTTCAGGTACGACTAGTCTTGCTGCTGCGATGAGATCACTGCTGGGCCGTGATTACCTGAGCTAGTACACTTCGCAGAGACCCCAAACAATGGAAACCAATGTCAAGATCAGTCTGGTCGACAAGACCGCTCCCCGTCGTCCGTCGGACGATGCGCTGGCGCAATCGCACACCGCAACAGACCTCTCCCGAAATATCTCGAGGAAGTTCACCCGTGCATCGATACGAAGCGAGCTCGCCAAGCGCAAGTATGCCAAATGGCAGCCGGACCGTCTAGGTCTCACCGACGATGAGGACAACTCCGACCGCCGACTGTCCGAAGGGCGGGACCTGTTCACGACCGAGACGAGAACGGACACACTGGCCGGGGAGAGTCGCTTGACGGCGGGCCCCTCGTCGCAGAGCTCTCCGGAGGACCAGCCCAATGTCGACTCGTCGGACGTCGACCAGGGCGCTGCTCGGGATCACGAACACGACGGCCACAGCCACCCCAAGCTGTCGGGGCTGAAGCCGGGCACCGAGCTGGACATCCTGTACGAGAACCAGCGGGGTTGGTTCTTCTTCGGCATCCCCCTCTACTCGCACAGCTCGCTGCTCAACTTTGACCCGGCGGCCTGGACCACCCCCGACGGTCGGGACAGCGCCGTCGACATCACGAAAGCGCAGCTCCCGGACCCCAGCTGGGAATGGGTCTGGAAGACCTGGTACGTGGATATGTCCGGGGATGTGGATGACCAGGGGTGGCAGTACTCGTTCTCGTTTGGCTCATCGGCCTGGCACGGGTCGCATCCCTGGTATCATTCGTACGTGCGCCGGCGCCGATGGGTCCGGCTTCGCGTGAAGCGCGTGTCGGAGCGCAGTCGTCGCGGTCGGTCGGGTCTGGAAGTGGCGCACATGCTTAACGAGGATTATTTCACGATCCACTCGGGGAAGGCGAAGACGAGGGCGTCGAGCGCCGGTGGCCTGTCGCGCGCCACGTCCGGGTATCTCAGTCGAGCGGCTACGAAGGTAGAGGAGGAGGTGCCGGTGGAGGAGATCGCCAATATCCCGGCCTTGATGCATGCGTTGCGAGTGGCCAGAGTCGATCGGGAGAAGATGGACGCTCTGGAGCAGTTCCTGCAGGAGGGTGGGGACGAGCTCTTTTATTTGGATGGGAAGGTAAGCTTGTTTTTTTTTTTTTTTCTCTCTTTCTCTGACCTACTCTGCTCTTGATTTGGTCCGTCAGGCACATGTACTGATTTCAATCTGATGCCAGATTCCCGAGATCATGTCTATGTTTGTCTTCCAGGCTTCTCGGTGGCAGTACTTCACCCGCTTATCGGATGTCGTCGAGGAGTTGTCCCAGAGTAGCTCTGAAACGAGCGGGAAGGAGGCAGCGGAGCTCCAGCGCAAACGCGATCACCTTCAAAAAGCTGCCGATGTGGCCCGGCGTCATCTCACGGGGCCTGAGGTGCTGCATGCCGATAACCGGCACCTGGACGCGGGTATGCTGGACCTGACTCCAGCCCCGAAGAGGGGCAGTTTGTTGTCGAGGTACTCCGGCAAAGTCTCATTCCGTCCTATGGATGACGGGGGTGAAATTAAAGGAATCCCCCAAGCTGCTGAAGTCGGGCGTGAGGGCCATATTTACCAGTATACTTCATAGCGGCTTGCTTGTGTTTGCATGGGTAGCGTGGCGCTTTGTCTTTTCATTATTGGGGGTTCATGGTCTTGAATTAGCTTGGTGTCATGGATTGGTTTTTTTTTTATTTTTCCCTTTGTCAGTACATTGATTCTTAATCTTATTCCTTTGGATAGTGATATTGTTAGTCTAAGTGAAGAGCTTGTACTTGTCCTTCCCATATAGTGCACTCTACATTTCCTTTGTTAGTGGAAAGCGGAGTGCTGGCGGCGACAGGCACAAAACCTCGGGCCGTTCACTGACCGCCTTGGCCGGGAAAAACATTTTCTAGGTTCCGCAGCGGAGTGACCACCGGAGCTTTGATCTTGCCTCTAATATTCCCACCTTCAATCTTCAAGAACAACTCCCTCAATTCCCTTTACCCGTTACCCTCCCCCCCCCCCTTGGCCCTGTTTCTTGCCTAGGGTCGGTCCCTACGGGTTCTCGTCAATGCTCTCACGCAGTCGGCCGTATCTCACGAGGCGCAGGCTATCTGCTGTCCTGGACCACGTCGCGACTGCCCCCGATGAGCCACTCCTCTTTCTTTACCCATCCTGGTTTACGTCTCTGCCCGCGCATCGGAGGTCATCCTTGACAAGAAATCCTTCTCTCAATTCTTCAAGACAATATCACCGCCCTAGCAAACGTGGATCCAATGTCTCCCAACTCCCCGCGCAGTCCTCGACCGGGAGTCACTCCTCCAGACACATAACCACTTCTTCCGTTGCCGTCGGAAGACATGGCTTAGACAAGGAAACCACAACGCCTGCAGCAAAGCCTGAAGCCTCACGGAGGTCACCCTTCCCTCAACCGACGTCGGACAACACTTCGAGATGGACGCCACCGCGGGTAAGAAGTCTCGCCGCGCTATCCTCGATCTCCCCCCGCGATAAAAAGAAACTACAACACCGACAGTCCGAACTCGACAACACGCGCAAAAACCAACAGAAAACAATAGAGGGACGGTGGAAAGACCAGGCTGCGGTTTTCGAGAGGATGCTCAGGATGAATCGGGCCATCCCGGCAAGTGCTCCGTTGAAGTCCAACCAGCTGGAGCTATATCTCAGGGAGGAGACAATCGCAGAATTCGCCGGCCTGGTGTCGAGAGGCGAGAACATTTTCTATCGCCATGTGTATCACGGGTGCAAGGTGCATGTTAAGCCGCTGTCGGAGAGCGTCGGGATGTGTCGCCGGGTGATTCTGGAGGGTCGACCGGCGGCGGTGGAGGAGGTCAAGAAAGAACTGCTGGAGATTGGGACCCTACAGGATGAATATGATCCGGTCGTTGACATGCGTAAACCGGTGGTTCCCATCTACCCTCGGGTTGACCGCCGGATACACAAAGACATACCCTTGGTTCGCGGCACGTGGGATATGCCCAAGGATCCCACGGAGTTCACCGTGGATCAGATTGTCCGCCAGGGAGAGCTGCTCGCTACTGTGAGGGACTTTACGCACCATGTGGAGGATCTCGTCACCTCTTGGCCCAACTCCAAGGAGCAGCCCGGGAAGCACGGCGCGGATGTGGCCGATGCTCTCGAGACGCTTTTCCTGAAAAGCGCCCACACCGAACTGATATCAACAGCGTCGTTGAATCAGGCCCTGTCGTTCTTGTTGGAACGCAAGCAGTATTGGATTGCCCACCAGATTTTCCGCTCCGCAAAACATGTTGCAACCGTGGAAACCTTCAACATGATGCTCAAGTCGACGGCCCTAGAGCAGAACCTGAAGCGGTTCAGGAGCCTCTTGCATGGTATGGAAAATCTGGGCATCCGCGCAGATGTCGAGACCTGGCTTGCTTATGCTGACTGCTTTGTTTCTCCAAGCAAGAAGATGGCAGTAGTGAACAGTCTACGGCAGCGAGGCATGCTGCAGGAGACCACGCTACAGCGGACGGCGTTGCGCGCGGTGTTGCACGACTTACTGGTGGAGCACCTCCATGACGGCGGCGACATGAACTCTTTTCTGGAAAAGATAGCCCGGGACTGGGACAGCACGATGTGGAGCCCGAGTATGGTCAACCAGATGATGTGCGCCGTCATGCGAGTGAATCATCTGAAGGCGAGAGATCAATTGTTCCAATTCTGCAGGCAGAATGGCTTACGTATTGAGCCTTACACTTTTCTCCTTCTCGTGGGCACATGCAACAAGGGCAACATTCTCCAGGCCCTGCAATACATGTACCAGACCATGGAGGATCCGGCGCGAGAGCTCACCATTGCCGGCTGGACGCGAATCTTTCTGCACGCATGGCACGGCGGATACTACAACATTTGCCGTGTCATATGGCGGTATGCCTGCATGAGAGGGCACGCAGCTTCACGCATCGCCGAGCGGGTCTATGAATCCCTGCTGCACGAAGCTGGCCCGGAGACAACCTTCCGCCGGGCCGTCGCGGCGCGGCTCATCCTCGGGATCGATCTGGGGACGCCCCGGCCAACCGTCGCCGGAAGATTTTATAAGCTGAAAGGGTTGCCGGCTGATCATTCTGCGGACCCGGTGAAGTACCTGTGCATTCAGGTTGATCCCAAGGAGCGGAACAACCAGCTGAATGTCAGCGAGGCGATTCTTGCTCGCGATATGGACGTGGCACGGTTCTACAAGCCCCAGGTATCCTTTCGGGCGATGCTCGACGCTGCGACCATTGTGGATCTCGAATGGAAGGAATTGGCCCGCGAGAAAGCATTAGCTCGCGAGGGGGCTCTGACCCTTGAATGGATGCGCGACAACATCATCCAGGTCAAATTACTCCCGCACGACCGCAAGGACGAGAAGAAAAAGAAGCAGCAGCAGCAGCAACGGTGGCGGCGGCGGTGATTGATTCCCGCTGCCTGATTTTGCGGCCCTGGTCCCCTGCTAGGCCTCATACATTGGCCAGGATCATGAGCTAGTCGGTAAGCCTCGTCGTATCTCGAAGGTACGCAAGGCTGGCTTTTTCTCCCCTTCCAACTGCATCTCTTGGAATCTCCCCCTACCCCTACGAGTGCCTATCCTTCTGTCGCATTCTTCTCTCAACTCGTCACTCACCCACCCATCCACCCACCTCTCGGCCCTTGGCGACCCTGTATATATATGTATATTGAACCATAATTGTATATAGATGTTCTACTATAGATATAGAGCGGAAGATAAAGACAACAAAACTAGAGAATCCGTGAATGTGCATTCCTGACCAGAAAAAAAAAGTTTCTAATGCTGTCCTGAACCTATCACAAAGTGGTTCCCGCCAAATGCAATTGATGACCTGCAGCACGATGCCACCTCACCCATCCCCCCAACGTCACCAAGTTCTAAGCAGAGAAACATGAATCATTTTCATCACATGCATACACATAATCATTAGTCGGTCATCTAGGTAAAGTGAGCGCGCAGTGGGTATGAGTGTATGGGAACAGCTGTAGCCCAATATATCCAGCTCGATTCTCCATGGTAAGGATAAACATGGGAGTGGGCCAATCGTCTTTGGGGGCTATCCCGTAAATTCTGTCATTTGTACGCTTCTTCGCCCTGGCCACCCTGGCCATCTACCTACCACCCACCACCACTGCCATTCTCATGCAGCAAAGCCGGTTCCGGCGCCGCAAGCGCCCCCGTCATCTCCGCTGATCCTCCTCCTCCCCTTCGTTGTGAGTCACCACCGCCGGGCAGAGGAAGGGGATACGGCGGCGCCGGAGCCGGAGCCGCCCCATACGGATCGAGCGTCGTGCGCATCGACCCCACGCCTTCCTTGAGATATAACACGAGCCGATAGGCCGAGTTCCCGTTCAGATAATACCGATGCAGCCGCTTGCTGCGCAGGAAGCCCAGCCGTTCGTAGAGTTTGATGGCGGCCGTGTTGGTGATTTCGGTTTCGAGGACAATCTGTTTGGCCCCCCCCCCCCCCGGGGGTATTAGCATGGAATCTAGCTTGAGCTTGAGCTTGAGCCTGAAGGGGCGGGGGGCTGGGGTTGGACACACCTCGTCCGCATCCCGCTCGATCATCGCATCAATCGCCATCCGCGCGAGCTTAGTGGCGATGCCCCGGCCGCGGTACTCCTCCTTCACGGCGAGCATGGCGATGTATCCGCGCAGAGGCCCGCCGCGGTGTGGTTCGAGTTTCGAGACGACGACGCCGACCATGCGCTGCTGCTGCTGTTGCGGTGATGATGAGGATGGGGTGGCTGTGGTTTCGGATGTGGGGAAGGAAGACGGGACAGAATCGTCCATGGCCATGAAGCATAGATCCCCCCATTGGTAGAGGAAGTAGCGGTAGACGTAGATGCTGTAGGGCTCGGAGAGGTCTTTCGAGATTAGTTGGCGCATGGCCGGGACGTATTCGTCTTCGCGGGCGCCATCGTAGCGGGCGTAGCGGAGGGGGGTGTGGGTATTTATTGTTGTTGTTGTGGTGGTGGTGGTGGTGGTTGTTGGTGGTGCCGGTGCCGGTGGTGCTGCTGCTGTTGTGGCGGTTGAAGACAATGCGGGGGTCGGATTCGGGTTCATTGAAGCGGTGGAGGAAATGGCATTGGAGGGTAGGAATGCGAATTGAATCAGGAACAGAGACGTGAGATGGGTAAGATATGTAGACGGACAGACAGACAGGCACAAGTTACACGTACAATCGGAGATGGTGAGAAGAGAAAAGGAAGAAAAGAAGTTCAGTTCGGGATGACGTCCGATTGCCGCTCCGTTTTCTTTCCTTCGTCTCCTTCTCCGTCCCCCAACATGTGATTTTCATCAACCTTTTTCCATCCAACCCCCCCATTGTTTGTCTTTTGGCCGCGGCTCCTTTTTTTTCCCCCTTTTCTTTTCTTTCTCGCTATTTCTTTTTTCTTTGCGTCGGGCTCTTTTGAGTTCTGATCTGGCTACCTGGTTGCTACTACCCTATCTATGCCATTGCTCTTGCACGGAGCCTTTTCTGACATTGTATTTCGGCGGTGATGCTCCGGCGTCGCGTGGGCAAGGAAGAAGAGGAGGAGGAGGAGCCCAACCACAACCACAACCACAACTACGAGGTGCGGCCTTCCTCCGATTCCTCCTCTCGCGACAATTCCACCAAGTCCAAATCTGATACCGACTCGCCTGCAGCTGCCCGCCCCTCCCAATCCAAACGATCCGAGTCCTTCATCCACAAGCCGCGCAGTAAACGGCGCAATGGGTTGATCTTCGCGCTGGGCGGTCTCTTCGGAGTCTTGGTCGCCGTGCTCTTCGCCAACCAGCAGGATGTCATCAGTTTAGACAGTTTAATGGACTTCAACATCGAGTCTCTAATGGAGGTGATGCCGCATGGGTTCTTGAACGATGCACGAGAATTCACCGTACGTTTTCTTCCCTGTCGGCGCCCCGCCGGAGAATATGTGGGCGGGCAGACAATGCAACCCGGCTTTTCTGCAGGCAGAGAACACCAATTAGAAGATTGCTGACCGCTGTGGGACTATCTATATAGCAACATGAGCGCGACACAGTCAACTACGACCCGTTCTCCGTCGGACTACACCTGCAGGCGCAAGGTTTCCAGGCGAAACACCCGATGGTGATGATCCCCGGGGTGATCTCCACCGGCCTAGAGAGTTGGGGCACCGAACCCGGGTCCCGGCAGTACTTCCGCAAGAGACTTTGGGGCAGTTGGAGCATGATGCGGGCGCTGGTGCTCGACAAACCGGGGTGGAAGAACCATATTATGTTGGACAAGGACACCGGGCTGGACCCCCCGGGGATCAAACTGCGCGCGGCGCAGGGCTTCGACGCGACCGATTTCTTCATCACGGGCTACTGGATCTGGAACAAGATCCTCGAGAACCTGGCGACCATCGGCTACGACCCCACCAATGCGTTTACGGCGGCCTACGACTGGCGGCTCTCGTACCCGAACATGGAGGTCAGGGACCAGTACTTCAGCCGCCTGAAGTCGTACATCGAGACGGCCGTGCAGGTCAAGGGCGAGAAAGTCACCCTCGCCTCCCACAGCATGGGCTCCCAGGTCGTGCTCTACTTCTTCAAGTGGGTCGAGAGCCCCGAGCACGGCCAGGGCGGCTCGGACTGGGTCAACCGGCACGTCGCCAACTGGATCAACATCAGCGGCTGCATGCTCGGGGCGGTCAAGGGCCTCACGGCCGTCCTGTCCGGCGAGATGCGCGACACCGCCCAGCTGAACGCCTTCGCCGTCTACGGGCTGGAGAAGTTCCTGTCCAAGGAGGAGCGCGCCGAGATCTTCCGCGCCATGCCCGGCATCTCCAGCATGCTGCCCAAGGGCGGCGAGGCCGTCTGGGGCAACGCGACCTGGGCGCCCGACGACCGGCCGCATCAGAACCTCACCTACGGCAACCTACTCAACTTCCGCGAGAGCGGCACCAGCCGCATCGTCAAGAACATGACCATCACCGAGAGCCTGAACTACCTCCTCGACGAAGGCGAGGACTGGTACCGCCACCAGGTGCTGGCCAGCTACTCGCACGGCGTCGCCCACACGGCGCGCGAGGTCGAGGCCAACGAGCACAACCCGCGCACCTGGCTGAACCCGCTCGAGGCCCGCCTCCCGCTCGCCCCGGACATGAAGATCTACTGCTTCTACGGGGTCGGCAAGCCCACCGAGCGCAGCTACTTCTACCAGGAGGAGCGTGACCCCCTCGTCAACCTCAACGTCAGCATCGACACGACCGTCACCAACAACGACGGCGTCGACCACGGCGTTCACATGGGCGAAGGCGACGGCACCGTCAACCTGCTGAGCACTGGGTACATGTGCGCCAAGGGCTGGCACATCAAGCGGTACAACCCGGCCGGGGTGAAGATCAAGGTCTTTGAGATGCCCCATGAGCCGGATCGGTTCTCGCCCCGGGGTGGGCCTAACACGGGTTCGTTCTTTCTCTATCCTCCTTCCTACTGATATCCCAGACACCCCACTCTCCCCCCCCCCCCCCCCCCCCCCCCCCCCCCCCCCCCCCCCCCCCCCCCCCCCCCCCCCCGCCCCCCCCCCCCCCCCCCCCCCGGGGCACCTTCCCCAAAACCACCAATCCATGCACCTCCCTCAAAACAAAACACTCAAAACCCTCTAACAACAACCCAAAAACAGGAGACCACGTCGACATCCTCGGCCGCGCCTCCCTCAACGACCTCGTCCTCCGCGTAGCCGCCGGCCAAGGCGATCACATCGAAGAGACCTACGTCTCCAACATCCGGGAATACGCCGAACGAGTCCAAATCTTCGATGATGAATGAAAATAAGACGTTGCACAAATGACTGACGCCCATGCAGAGAGGGATCTGAACCCTACCAAGTTAAAATAGACTATAACAATACACCAACTTCCCCGCCTATCATGTCCTTGAAATGTTCCTATAGATCCCTTTTCATTCGCCCCGTACTTAAAGAGCGAAAGAAGGCTGGGTCGTGCTGTAAAGCGCCTTACCCTGTCTCTCTGACCCTTCCAGTCTAGACTCCATGCAGTCTAGGCTTCATATGCCTTCATCGGAACCGATTATGGTGACTAGCCTTCGCACGAGACGGCTACGGAGCGTCCCTAGGGCTTTTATTACCTAATCAAGAAGGTTTTGTCTTGAGCAACGTCACGTGCCAGCATGTCCCTTAGATGACCGAGTATTGTCAGAGGACGCTGAAACTGACCAAGTAACTACTAGAATATTTACAGTAAAGAGAGAGAAAAAGGTTCTTGTAATGATATTTCCAGGTTTTTTTTGTAAATCCGGAAATTCGTAGTATGTTTCCATTTCCCAGATTTCATATGGTTAGTAGAAAGTAGTTAATCTAACTTACAGTCAAGGACGAAATGAAAGGTGAGAAAGACACATAATCCGGCGGGATCACCGTAGGCAAGAAAAAAAAAAAAAAAGGGAGAGAAGAAACAAGGCGGAAGGGGGAGAGTATCACTTTTTTTTCCCAAGTTCCCTCGATGCGAGATGAAGGGTGATGATGGACATTCAGTGTAGAAAGGTCATGGAAGAAAAGGAAGAGAAAATAAACATGGTATAATGTACAACCAAGAGCAGTCAAACCTTGCAGCCAAAAACGCGCCACAGTGGCTTGAAATGCCTGACTCCGGTCGTGGAAGGAACAAATGACTCGTAGAATCTGTTCGACCAGAGCAGAACAATGCAAGAGAAGTCGAAAAATAGAACCGAACGAAGACAAGGTATTAACATCCCCGGGAGTCAAGCAGAAAATGGACAAAAAGAACAAAGTGCCAGTATCCTAACTCAGCCAGGGTCAAATAAGAAAGAGAAACAATCTATGAGGAACATTGCCAGATAAGATGCCCAAATCCGAAGAAAATAGGTAAAAGATCAAGGAGACGCGAAGGCGAAAACGAGGCAAAAAAACTCGTGCAAAGGCAGAAAATAAACATTCATAATTGTCGTGACTTCTGACTCCGGGGATTTCCATCCAAGAGAATCCCGGGAGCAGTAAGGTGGAATAAAACCAGCCCAGTGAATTCGAGTGAAACAAAAGGAAGAGTCATGTCACAAGAGGCAACGGGCAAAGATGAAGATGGATGCGATCATCGCCCGAGGTGGACACTTTTTTTCGATTTTTTGCTTTTGAGGCAAAGCCAGCAAGTTTGACGGCGGGTACTTTTCAGCGGGAAACATAATCGAAACCGACTCGAGGAAAACGGGTAGTCATGCAAGGAACACGAATGGAACACGGTATCATTAGCGGAAATTTTGGACGATGCGAAGAAGATGGTCTAGTGAAAAGACGATGTCGAGGATAGTCGAATTAGGAAACAAATAACTTTTTTCCCCAGCGCCAGAACGCGCCACGGGTGAGAGTCGTGGCACCACTAAGCGACAATCGGTTGCATCGAGCCAAAGGGATTGGCGCACATGTAGTGCTCCGCAGGCTTAATGCAATAGAGACAGCCACACGACGAGCCATGGCCAGTCCACACACTTTGCGCGAAAGGCAGAGCGTAGGCCGGAGTGTGATGGTACGACGGCGGCTGTGACGGAGGCGCTGTAGGAATGTACTGCTGTGGGGTGGGCACCCAGGTACGCGTGTACGGCGGAGGGGGGTTAGTGTACGCCCAGGGCCCAACAGCAAAGTAGTCCGGCGTGTTGGGGCCGCTGTGCGGCGCAGAAGGGGGCGAGTATTCAGAGGCGGTGGGGTTGAGCCACGAATTTTCGAAGGTAGAACTGCGCTGGTACTGCGGAGGGATGGGACCTTCGGGGGAGAGCAGCGGCTTGGAGACGCGATGGGGCCGGGGGACGTTCGTGTCGATGGGTGCCAGAGCGTGGCGAGACTCCTGGGCACGGGCGACCGTCTTGGCACGCCAGTTCTCCCAGTGCTTGAGCCATGTAGCAAAGCCATCCTGCTTGTCGTGGATGCGCTCGTGGATCTTCCACTCGAAAGCGAAGAGCCAGTCCAACTCCATCGAGTTCAACTCGGCAACCGGAATGTTGCTAACCTCGGCCCACGACTTGTTCTGGAAGGTGTTGTCATCCAAAAACTTGCTTCCCAGGAGGAGAGCAATAGTGAGCATCCGGTAGACCTGGCCACTTCCAGAGTGGAACACCTTGGCCGAAGAGAGCATGCGCATCCGACTCGCGAGGTAGTAGAGACCCAAGAGAATGGTCGAGCTCGGGAGCCGAGTCGACGACAAGATCTGGTAAACGTATTTTCGGAATTGGGGGGTGACCGACGATCCTGGGTAGACGCTTCGCGCTAAGTCAATATCTGCTAGGTTGATCTTGGTGATGTACAAAGCATACATTCCCTGGGCCATTTCAGCCACGTAGTCGGACATCTGGTCCATCTCATAGTCCAAGTGCGCCGCAACGCCTCCAGTAGCCTTTTCCTCCTTGCGCGGTTGCTCTTGCACCATCATGTCCTGGCGACGGTACTGGGGCGCGATGCCGTTGTCCATCGGGGGGAGCTGGACGTTGTTGCGGAGCGGCGGTAGAACATTGGCGGTGGCCATGGCGCCGTACATGGGCAGGTTCATCGCGGAGTGGGCGGCGTTCATTTCGCGGCCGTTGCGTGCTCCGACGCGGGATTGAGCGTTCATGTTGACAGCCGACTTGGAATAGCAATTGGCCTGAGAATACTGCTCGATGAACTCGCAGCCGTTCTGGGAGTACCGAGGCGGGAATGCAGCGGAGGGGCCCAGAACGTAGAAAGGTTGCTCGTGCTCCATGCGGCCACCACTCACGATGTGAGGCGGTGTCGGAGGAAGGCCCTGCAGGCTAGGGGCGTAGAAGGATGGCATGACGAAGTGAGAAGGAAGAGGTTGACACCAGTTCAGGAGGAGGAAGGTAGACTGGGATGCTGTATCCAGGCGCTGTGTCAGTATGTTGGCTCCGACGGCAAGCAGGGAAACCCAATGAGCAACAAACAATCAAGACCGAGAGGAACTCAAGATACGAACCGTCTACACGTCCGCCACGACCTGATCCTAGGTGGGGTGGGAAGAAGAAGGGGAGCGGTTGCTCGGCGAGCCGCGGCTCTGTTTTTGTAGTAAAGGAAGTGTTGCTTAGTTGAATGACATGAGAAGTATGGCAGTATTCACAGCACAGGGCGATCAAGCAGTGAGACGGTCGTGACTGAATTGATTCGCGCAATTGCTTTGAGAGTTGGTACCGCACGAGTTTGTAATCGATGTGAAGGCGTGTGACTCTCAGAAGGGGGATGGCAGCGCGGACAATTGACCAAGCACGAAGGCGTCAAGAAGACGGACGAGCTAGTCGATCGCTAATTGATTGTGTTTTTTTTTTGTAGCCGAACGAGTAGAACGAATAACCGATGGGGGTCAAGGGATGTGGTTAGGGGTTGCGGATGGGGAAGGGGACGGTGGAGATCTTTTTAAAGTGTTTTTGCGCTTTTTCGAAAAGAAAATGTAAACGACAAACACCAGTTCTCGCTTTAAGGGGAGTAGTCCCAGTCCACGGTGACAACGATACTTAGTGAAAAGCTCGTTGAGATATGAGGTATGAGAAAATGGAGATTTTCGCAGAGTGGACAAAAAGAGGAGGGAGGGAAGAGGTGAATATAGGTTGGATGAGATGATGTAAAGAGAAGGGAAAGAAAAAGGAGGAGGGATGAGGGATGAGGAGAAGAGTTGGAAGGAGAGGGGAGGAGGGATGGGATGGGGGGAAGTAGAAGAGGAGAGAGAGAGAGAGAGAGAGAGAGAGAGCGAGAGCGCGACTACAGACAGACAGACGTAGTAAAAAAAATAAAATAAAAAAAAGCAGCAGCAGCGGAGAACGAGCGAGAAAAGAGAAGAGCAAAGAAAGAAAGCAATTGACTGGGACTAGGCTAGCTAGGCTCAAGAGGTGTCAGAGGCGGCGGCGGCGCTCGTCCTTTGGGGGGGGCACGGCGAGTCTGGGAGGGTGGAAAAAAGTCACTGAGAAAGTGACGATCCCCGGCTCAACTGGCCTTGTACTGACTGACTAACCTCTTTCTTTTTTTCTCTCTCTCTCTGGAATATTTTTTTTTCCTATTTATTTTTCTCATTCAGTTGATCAAATTAGTTACCCTTTCCTCTCACAGACAGTGGGTAAAGGAGGCAGAAGGGGGCTTGGTATGGTAAGGGAATCGTAAGCCAATGTGATTCCGCCTCTGGTGGGGATTTTGCCGGTGGTTCATTCAATCATCTTGGCCGATTGTATTAGATAAGTGGTATCTCTACTGCTCAGTCGTTCTCTGCTCAAGTTGTCCCCTCAGGCAGCAGCAGCTAAATCAAGCCTGATGATAGTTGTTCATAGTCTTCAAAATGAATCAATTGGATTCCTTACTCCAATCCACAGACATGACTTTAATTAATGAAACCAACAGTGATGGAGGGCCATCCAGAATCCATACATGACCAACCGGTACCACACCCTGCCCCTAAAAAAGTCCGTAGGGATTCTCCGTAGGGGTTCGGATTCCTTAACAATGGCCCTTCCTCATTAACAGCAGCAGCAGCATCATCATCATCATCGCCCGCCAGAAATCCCCCGTCTCCAAACTTAGTACGTACGGAGTAGACACTATTACGGAGTAGACAGAGAGAAACTCACCCCCCATAAAAGTCAAAAAATAAATAAGAGACCAGCCGCAGCATCCGAGCAGATGGAACTCGAATCATCTCTATTAAACTAACTTAACTAACTAAACTAATGCTTCACATGGGGGTGATCGTTTAGAGTTTTCAGAGTTTTCAATGGCTATGATGGAGGAGACTAGGAGACAAAAGCCAGGAATAATCTTAGTCGGAGAGTTGACGATGTCCCGTTCGTGCTCCATCCATCAAACCCCCATCGTTGTTCTGGTTGGTTGGTCTGTTGGTGTTTTAAGGGGGGGGGAGGGAATGGACCTTTGCAAGAGGAAAGGAAAGAAAAGGTTAGTCAGAATGAATGGGAATGAATGAGAAAGAAAGGGAAAAATTCCTTTTTTTCCCTCTCTTCACCGTAACACTGGAGTCACTAGGCAGGCTAAGACAGAGGCTAGAACAGTAAGAGAATACCCATATCCATGGGTAGGGGCCCTCTTTCGACCGTCGGCACCGACAAAAGACTGGAACGAGGGTAAGGGCCTTTTCCTGTCTAGTATGAATTAATGATGATGAGGAGGTGCAGTAGAATTAATCCTGTGATCCTCTGGTTTACCGTTTTTAATTTAAGGAAATATGACCTACCTCTCGCCGACACCCGCATTGGGACCAATGGCGAGGTCGAGGTAGGGTTACTGTTGTTGACCACTGTTACTATTAAATTGATCTTTGACCTGCCACCACCACCGCCGCCCACCCCCAAGCTGGGAATAATACTCCGAGGTCCCGTGGTCATAGCAGTAAGAGTGAAGTACGAGTAATTGTACAGTAAATACAATTCACTTGCCTGCCTGCCGCCCGCCTGACTGACCGGCAGTGCTATCCAATAATAAGCTGCACGACCAGACCGGGTCAAACTGCACAACCACCCCTTTTAAGCTCCAGCGGTTGGCGGTGGGCAGTCTCGGGGAAGCCAAACGGTTCAGTTTTAGTCGGGGTTAGTTAGTTAGTTGGATGTTGAGTTTAGTCTGGTCAGTCAGTTAGTCAGTCAGTCAGTCAGTCAGTCGGGTCAATTAGACTGAGTACCATTTAGTCTAGGGGTTCGAGAGGCAGGCTCGAACGGCCAACCCAGAAGGCATCGGCACTTGGGGTTGGTCACCGCAGTGACCCATCTATTACTACTTTCAGGGCGCTTAGCGGCGGCCGGTCTGCTTAATTGCAAGAGCTAAGAGGTAGGACGGCCATGAGAGGGGTGGGCGAAAATTCCATGAACCCACCACCACATGTCGGCATCTCTCGAACCAGGGTGGGTAATTCAACCATTTATCAGCAGCTACTATGGACAGTAGATGGAAAACAGACATTGGCGGTAATCCTCGAAGCCTTCAAAAGGATATGAATTGTCATGTCATCTCACAAGGCCACCGTTCATAATCCTTCCCACCGTTGTTTTGTCCATTGACACAGTCGTTCACCAAGCAAAAGTAGAATGAATCTAAATGACACAAAAACAAAATAATAGGAGGCCTGGGTGACAATGCCGACCTCCAATCAGTCCCAGACGGGGCAACGTCCTACGATCCATTGGCCTGGTGGAACAGGCGGCGGTACGGAGTACGTGTACTATGTACTGTACTATGTATGTAGAGGCCAGGCAGTCGATGGAAAGTCCTGGTCGACGTTAAGGTTCAAAAATTCACAGGATCATCGAAACTGATAGAGAGCAATGCAGCGCGGGTGCCTAGCCATGGCTAATTCATAAGCCAGACAGGACCCAACAAGAGCATGTCCGTCACTTCTTGTCTATCGGAGGCGAAAACTGAAGTCACACCTCGAAAAGAGGGCGATGAGCAACAGGAAAGGAGCGGCCGAAGAGCGCTAGTGGTACGGCTCGACAAATGACTGGGCCGTGCACCCCCGTGCTAATTTATCAAATGATGGGCAAAGGAAGAAGCCCAAAACATATATTAAACAGGGAAAAAAAAAAAAAAAAAGAAAGAAAGAAAGAAAACGTGTCGTGGACAGGACTAAGAAAGTTGACTAAGATAAAATTGGTTCATGGAGATTGAGTCGTTCACACCAAAAGTGTGGCTTGGCTTGTTAGTGGTCGCAAAAGGTGGATTATCTAATCCATTCTGGTTGGATATTTATAACTTTTATTTCCAAAGGCCCCCGCCCAGTCACCGTGTATCCGAAAGGGGGCAGGCGGAGGCAACATTGATTCAATCATCAGTCAATCATGGATCCATCATGGATCGTGGTACTAATTGGGTCAGTCATCAAAATGGATCTAGACAGATGTATGGATCATGGGGTGAGAAAAAAGAGGGGGCAGCAGCAGCCAACTCTACGTCTACAGTAAGTCTAGTCCCTCTAGAAGGCATAGAATAGCGAAGAAGGGCATGATCTCAGGGGAGGAAACCTCCATCATCACCAGTATGGTCGTGACAAGTCAACGGTGGCGATGGGTGATCTCAAGGCGGAGCCCATGACACCATGCCATGCCATGCCAGGTCCTGCCCTGCCCTTTGCCCTTGCCCTGTGTCACTTCTGGCTCATGAACCCTGAAGGTCTGGAAGCCTGGGTCTTCCTAGACTGCCTGGAACTGCTTGGACTGCCTCATTCTCACGGTGATGGTCGAGGTCGCTCGCTGTAGGTCACCACATATGCATCAGCAGGTACTCTACATACAGTACTTCCTGTAAGCTGTATCTTTCCGAACAGGTTAGCAGCAAGGAAGAGGCATCAATCATCATCATTGTACATATTTGACTGCCAATACTCGGTACCTTTCAGGTAGAATCGGTACGGTAGAATCTCAGACGAGCCGATACATTCCAGCTCCTTCCATACTGTCGACATTCCTGCCTGTTGCTGCAGCTCAGCCATCATCAAACATTAACCCAATCAATGATGGGCTATTGAGTCCCAATATCCTGCTGGTAGAGGTCACAGATCTGGTATACGTACAGTAAGTACTCATAAATATTGTAGTAAAGAGGGGGGAAGAGCATGTGCCTGATCTCCCTGTGGCTCGGAGGTTGGCCAGAGGAATCATCACATCAGCATCTCAGCATCGTCGTCGTCACCTGGAGCATTGCGGCTGTTACCTACTCTCATGGCTCTCTTTGTGACTCAGAGCTGCATTGGAATGCATCCAATCAAAGCTGGGAGGGGTGTCGGACAGGCAGAGTGATTTTCAGTAGTTGGTGAGGTGACTGGTGCAGTGCCCTGGTTGCTTACAAAGACCTATTCAAGCTGCATTTGGATAACTACGGCACTAGATGATAAGTTCAACAACGACTCAAGGTGGTGGTGGGCTATTCGGCCGGTCTGAACCAGGCCACCATGGTAATAATGGTAATAATAGTAGCTCCAGCAGTAAGCTTGGCGGTTTGTCGGCGGGGTAGGTTGATATTCTGGAAACCAGCCAGTCCCTGGTTGCTATCGCAATCATGGCGCCAGTCCCTTCCAGCTCCTGCAGGCACATCGAGATACAGTACAACGCGATCTACGAATGGGCTTTTGGATCAAGAACATGGCCTACAACAATTTATTGTAGCTAAAACGTGAGGCCTCAGGGATTGAGACATTTCAGAGAAACTATTCTCTCTTCTACCGAACAGCCCAATTGTGTTGTGACTTCCCCGACCGGAAGCAGATCCATCACAAAGCATCAACATCAATATATGTGAGTGTATACGTACCTGGCTGGCTGTTGTACCACCCTCCTTTTACGCCCATCACTCTATCAATACCACCCCCGATCCAATCCAAGTCAAACCCGTAATAATATCAAGCAACGAATAACCACCCCAAAGTAAAGCTCAACACTGATGTTCGCACACCCAAGCAACTAACCTCGATCGATCTTCATCTTTCATCCTGTCGAATCTGAGCTTGCCGTGCCAAACCCTCTCCCTCTTTCCCCCCACTCCATCTGCACACAACAAGATCGAGTAATGGTGAGTGGGGTGGGCAGAGAGACAGTTTTTGCCTTCAGTCTCTCTGTCGTTGCTTCACTCTCAAGCCCGTGAGTGAGTGAATGCCCTGCCTGCCCATCTGACCAGCCATCGCTGCCCGAAGGGCCCCGTCCTAGAGAAGTTTAATCATCACGATAATACCGCATGTCGCGTATGCAAGCCCTCCAATCCTTCACGATAATGATACCTACCCATCAATGCCCCTCTCCCGCCTCCCCTTCTTCGTCTCTTTCCGATTTCCCAGCTCTATCTTCCGATATCGCCATTTGCCGCCCTTCCGTTTGGAAGCGGAGGAAGGGCTCAGATCGGCTGTATCGGTCATCCTCACCTGGCAACTGACATGGACACTGACATTGACATTGACAGTTGACGTTGATGACCCTGAGCCCGGACAGACGGATATGCAAGAAGCACTGACTTGGCTGCCTCTGCCTATTTGCCTCTTTCGCCTTGCTTTGAGATGAGCCCTCCCCGTGCCTGTTTGACAACTTGACATTTGATGCCGCCGCACTTACTGCTTGCTCACCACCTACCATCTGTTCGCATTCGCACACTGTGCCTGCCAGGTCAAGCTTAACTATACCTAGTACCTACCGTACTATCCGATTCCCCATGAATTATCCTATTCGTCGTAACCTTCTGCTCTCTCTATACGCGGAAGAAAAGTGACAAGAAGCCCCTCCTTATTGCCCGCATTCTGATACCGAGAATCTCTACATTCTCCATATGGAGTCCTGCATCCAAACTCTCAATTACCCGCCCACAACCCCTCATCCCCTAAACTCCCCCCACTCCCACCAACCACTACAATTGGATAGGAACCAGAGGGAAAAACAGGAACAGGCACAGGAGCAAGAACCTCAGCCCTCAACCCAGCCCTCAAACCCTCAAACCCTCAAACCCTCAAACCCCTCCTCCTCTCCCTTCCCGTCCATTGCCCCATTGACCCATTGCCTGTTCCCTCTTATAGACTCTCGTCACCGTAGTAAGTATATCCCTCAAAATCTACAATCGGGTCAACACGGATTCTCCTGCAATGAAATGAAGGTCAAAGCCATTGTCATCACTACTGCCTATCTACATTGAAAGGATTCCAGAGACTCCGTATGGGCAACCTACTTAGGCCCATCGCACTCCATTCCCTAGCTCCATCCCCAGGCGAAACAAAAGAGAACAATCAACATCCCGCGCTCCTCCTCCGCTGTACAACTGGAATATACAGTACATGGATTAATCCACGAACCGGCCGAGAATAACCCCCGGAGCTGAATAGTTCTCTCCTACCTACCTAGGTAGCCATTCAAAACTTAGCATACTGAAAGTCCGTAATTGTATACCATGTACAGCACACGCACAAGTACAACCATGAGTACACTACAGTGCAGTACCGAAGTAACGACAAAAGAGCCGGGATGAGGGGGAGGCACGATCCTGTCCACTAACCCCACCGGCAACAATGAAACAACACATCCCCCAAAGACACGGCAATGTCAGTCGGGAGTTTCGGATACGAGAAACACATGGGAGCAAAAAAAAAATCATTCCTACTTGACAATTGCGATTAGAGATGTAGAGGAGGGTGAGTGAGGGGTTGTTGTTTACCGGCCAGGTACTGGGCGCCAAAACAACCAACCTCCCTCCAGAAAATTTCTCACCACATGTGTGTCATCCTGACATCTACTTCGTACCCTCATGCATCATCCTCATCATCATCATCCATCCGATTCAGCTGTCGGAAAGATGCACCAGACAAAAAGCAGGTTTTGGACAAGATCCTTGCTCTGACTGTTAGTTCGATGTTTGATGAACCAAAAATTGCGCCGTGAGTCATTTAGGCTCATCGGGATTGATCCGAGCACAAGATGGAGACACACAGACAGACAAGACAAATAGCACCATGTAATGCAAGATCGTATTCTTTCGTTGTTTTCTAGCTACTACGATTATGCATCAGGAACTCCCCCCTCCTCCCCCCCATCCCGGAATCTTACCTCCCCCCCGACTGATTCCGGCTCCAGCTCGTGGAGGATGAGGGGCGCAGGAAGAACTGAATGTTGACACCCAGCCCCGGGGATTGCCGGCTGCGATGTCGAGAGTAGGTGGAAAGAATGGACACGCTGATGCGGTGAAGCAATAAAAGACAGTAGTTGGGTAGGTATGTGTGTATGTATGTAGCGAAATCCTCAAAAACAGGAGACAGGACTCTCGGGGTCCCAGAACAGAGTGGATATCATTGATAAATCAATCAGTCAGTGATAAATGGGGTGGGCGAAAACATGGAAGGTGGGAGAAGCAAAAGTTATGAGGATGTGCGGCAAGAAAGCAACAAAAAGTAAGCAGAAATATATCGTATCGTGAATGCTTCGAGTTTCTCACGCTCATTAGAACCAAACTGACAAGGGGGATATGAGAATCAGCTTTTCGCGCTTGCGCTCTGATACCAGTTCCCTATTCCCTTTCAAACACTTTGAACACCAGATCCGAACCGAAACCGGTTCGCCATGTGCCAACTGCATGCAGATTAGACAGGACAATCCATAAAAAGCAAGGTAGTAGAATGCAGAATCCCAAGTCGTAAAATTCGTCAAGCCAAGGCCATCAAGGTTTTTCGTCCCTTGAAGGCCAGTATATGCTCATTGATTACAGTTCCTACTCTCCCTTCAGGCTTCCGATGAGATTACGGAGGGCATCTACAATGACTTCCTCATCTTTCGGTTCACCGCCGGGGAATGAGCTGTCCGTTGCGTTGCCGAGTACACGGGCTCGCGCACTCTTGAGCACCTCCCGGATGTAGTTCTTATCCTCGTAATCCTCCATGAGAACAGCCTCAAAATCGTCAATGGCCTTGTTTGCACGATCATTGAACGAGGACGCGTCCGAAGTATCCATATGACCTGGGCCGGGGCCGGGGCCCATACCCATGTTTGGCTGATGCTGCATGGGAGGCCCTGGGGGTGGCCCCGGAGGTGGCGGGGGCGGAGGATGCGTTGGATGCGTTGGATGCGTTTGATGCGCTGGATGTGGTGCATTGGACGGAGGCATTGGTGGAGGATTCGGCGGAGGATAAGGTGACTGATGTTGGGGTTGCGGAGGCATTGATTGCGATTGCTGTTGCTGCAGCTGGACCAACTGCGGCGGCGGATCGGATGCATACGGTGAGGTGTAGGTGGATGGAGTGGTCTGAGCGAAGGCGGGCGGAAGGTTGTTGCGGAGCGGACTGGGTATTGGAAACGGGGTTGAGGCGGCGGGTTGAGAAGGCGGGGGATAGGGACTCGCATGATGAGGTGCCGGAGGAGCAGGAGACGGAGCGGGAGCGGGAGCGTGAGTGTGAGTTGCATAAGGGTTGGATGGCATAGCAGGAAATTGGAAGTGCGGATTGGCCATGCTGGGCTGTCCATTTGGCTGAGTGCCATATGATGGATTCAATGCAGGCATGTACGAGGGAGGAGCGGGAGGCGGTGGCTGCGCCGCTGGCGGAGGAGGTGACGGGCGCCTCTTCTTCTCCTTCTCAACAGAAGCTCCAGGGCGGAGCTGCCAGGACCACCCCTTTCCATCCCGCTCAGCATGCATGAAAAGATGGCTGTTTCCGTTTAGGTTGTGCCGTACACTGGACGTCCAACCTTCGGTTTCGCACTTGAAACGGAAATATGGATATTTCAACTTCAACGCTCGATAAATCTGCTTGAGTGTCATCGGAGTACCAGCCTCAGTGAGAGCATCGAAGATGAGAACGGCGTAGTTGTAAGGCGGCTTGGCCAGATCCTCCGGGGTATATGCCGACTCGGGAGGATAATTCGGAGATGGTGACCGCGAGGGTTTGCGCTTCTTGACCGGGGGCGCTTTGATGAACTCCTCCGGGCGATGTTCCATAGGAAACTGCCCACCTTCGGTGGAAGGTAGGGGAAAGTCCATCGGAGTGCCATCGGGCTTCTTTCTCTTGGTATACTTGCGTTTCTCGGGCTTCGATCCGGGCGACTCTCCGCCCATCTCCTTGGGCGTAACAGTCGCCGTCGTTGAGGCTGGAGCCTTGCCAGCTTTCGGCCGGCTGCCGGGCGGAGGAGTAACGCCTCCATTGGCCTCGCGCTTCGCTGCCAACTTTTGTTCTCGAGCCAATTCTGCTCTCTCTCGCTTGGACATGATGCCATCCTTAGGAGGACGCCCAGGACCGCGACGTCGGATTGGTTGTAACGCCGGATCGATAGCTCCCTCCACAGAAGGCATTGGTCGCGCCGAGTCGGGCTCTCTGGTTTTTAGTATGAGTTTCGTTGGCGGCCTAGGAGCGTCCTTATTCTCCGCAGATTCGGACGGACGCCTCTGCATCTCAACTTCGTCATCAACGGCAGGCGCTGGTGTTTGAGAGGCTTCCTCCCCTGTACCCAGGGGCTCCTCGACGCGGTCAGCACCAGTCTCACCAATTGGCACATCTGGTAATAGAAAGCGAATGCGGACACCTCCAATCTGGATGTAATCGCCGCTATGTAATGGTCTGACCTGACCAGGTGATAGCCAATCTGCACCAATGAACGCCCCGTTTCGTCCCATGACCTCCATCTCAAACAGGTTTTTATCAAAGTTGTAGGCGATTTTGACATGTTTGCGGGAAATACCACGGTGGCCAGCGGCACTGCCGTCAACGGTGGCGGGAGGGTGAATGGGGATTGTCGGACATGCGTCAGGCGAAGGGAGCAGCGCAAGAGCATCAACCGGCTTTGCATCGCCATTTTCATCATTTAATGACTGCATCGCTAGGGCATTGTAGTCGGTGGTGTTGTTATCGGTCGATTGGAGTTGAGCTGGAGTTGCATGTAGCGGAGCGCCCGATTCCGCATGGGAAGAAACTGACGATCGACGGCTAAGACGAGGGGGAAGATGGGAGACATCGGGGTCAAAACCCATGATTCCACCACGGTCACTGACAACGCTGCCCATCATACCGCTGCCTTCATGCTTCACACGGACGGGGGTATGCGACATGTTTCCGCCACTGGAGCTCTTCGCCCGCGATGTCCTTATTGCTTGTCGAACTTGTATTTCGCGTTGATGCGCAGCGCGAGCGGCTCGTACATCCCGACCAAGGATAAAGGAATACGTGTTGCAGTAGAAATGACCGTCATCAAACTCGAGCTTCGCGAATGCCTGGATCCGGGGTTCGGAGCCGGTGACAGAACCCGAGCCATCGTGCGGTAAACCCGAATATCCAAGTGCGGAGAGATCGGCGCTTTGCGATAGATACGCGTCTGTAAGCATCTCATTATGTTGCAATGCATCGAATGGATTCTTCGAGGAAGACGACAGATCGAAGGGTGTGAAAAGATCAGCATGATCGATGCCGCCTTTTGCGAAGAGCAATGGATCTGTGAGACCATCGATCGAATCGTTCATCTTAACAGTCGGGTTCGAGTCTTCTTCGGGATTCGTCAGGGACATATTGGGTTGGGGGTCGAACTTTTCCTCCTGCTGGCGATGCGAAGATGGCTGATCAGTCGATGTCGGCGGGATCTGATCCGCGCCTCCGCCGGTCGAGTCGGCAGGCGCAGTGGCCATGGGCTCCGAAGTCGAATCTAACGTCCATTGGAGATTCGATTTATCGTCAACCTGGTGCGGTTGATCCGTCGCTTGCGGGGCTGGTGGCATTGGGTGGTCCTCAGACGGCGATGGACCGGAGGAGGATTGGTTGCCAAGGAGCTGGGCCAGCAGCGCACTGGCGGCGGATTGACGACGGAGATCGGATTGAGAATCATGCGGCGCAGGAGATATTGAAGATTGATCGTCGGGTTCGGATTTAATTGTAGTTGAGGAAAGAGCGGGTAGGCCATTGGGGGAGGAAGCATCGAGGGGATCGGGGACAGGATCTTGCAGAGCGCGGATTGCGGAGTCGTTGGGCGGGGATGGATGCGGTTGAGGGTCAAGATGCTGTTGCTGGTGCTGCTGCTGTTGTGATCGAGGATAGTCGTACACGGACGACATATCCGGGGCAGCATCCGGAGGACGATGGCCCACCGCTGGCGCTGTCATGGTCTGCGACGACGACATGACCGGCGGCTGGTCTTGAACGGGGGTCGAGTAGGAGAGGATTGGGGGTGGAGGGAGACAAGACGGAAGAGGAGGAGGAGAGAAGTCAAGGGCGGTGAGCCCGTCTCCCGGCCCAGGACGGCCTCTGACTGGTCGGCGAAAAGTAGTGCCGGCGATATTTTTTTTTTCATGGAGTTTTTTCTGCCGCTTCCGGTGACGGGATGGCCGGTACCTTTGGGGAAATTTGTATGGGGACGAGGTATTATTGAGGTATTTCCACGTATTCGATCGGTGTGGGCCGTTTATCCTTTATCCAGTTTATTTATTGCTTGGTTCTAGCCTCTGTCCATCAGGCACATCTGGAGAAGATAGGATAGTTACCTCCTGCAGTGCACGCCAGCTGGCACTGCTTCAGCTTCTGATCCAAGTAAACCCAGGGTGTTGGCGATGTTTTACTATCTCCTGACATGCAGAAATGGACGACTCGGAATATACATCCCATTGGACTGGTCTCTAATGGCATGCAGAGGGTGAAACACCAGCATCCAATTAATTGCCTGGGGCGACGGGAGGTTTCAGACGGGTAGACTTTTCTTATTAGCTGGCAAAGACCCGATTCGATATGCAATACTTGACTTGTATATACGTTATCCAATTTCTTCCCAAGATGTCCTCGAAGATCGAGTCTCAGAGGTCATAATAGACTCAATCAAATCAAGGTCATTCCAACAACAGTCTTTGCTGGTCTTTGATTTTGACTATTGAAGTTGAGCTTTGATAGATTGAATAACTGAAGCCTGCTCGGCCCAAAGTCATCAATTCGAATCTAGAATGTCTACAAGCTTTGGGCGCTTTATGATCTCGATCATTGGAATGCCTCTTCTGGACCATAAGTAAGTATACATGAGACTTTCACCATGTGTAGAGTTACCTCACTTAGCCATGACTGCTCAAGCTACCATACCATCCCCTCACGGGTACAATACATGAGGGTTCAATTCGCAACCACAGAACCCTTTAATCAATAGTTCAGTATACAACAAAGGCTCAAGAGTAACAAATTAAAAAATATACTAGTTACCTTAGATATCAGCCTTCCAAATCAATACCCGCCTATGATCTCCAACCCGTCCAGCCTGATGCCTGCACCCCAGATCGCCCCCTCCCGGGGAAGAAACAGTAGCCTACCGCCTACCCGCCCATACAGCAGAACCTGGAAACTAAACTGTTTCCCCTCACCTCTCATCCATATCAGCATCCACTCCACACAGTCCACCCTCCAAACCCCCCTCCCCCACCACCACAGTCTGACCCTTGTATACAACCCATCCCCAATCCCCAATCCCACGAGAACCGGAAAGGAAAAAAAAAGGAAAATGCCCAAAAAACCCCCACCACCAACCACCAAACCCAAAACCAAACAATCATTCCCCCCCAACCCCATTGCATCATCAACTACCCCCAAAAGCATCCCTTGGCCACCTCTCCCCCCATCCCCCAAGAACCCCTACTACTACCCCAGCAAACCAACCCTCCAGCTCCTCATCCCCAACCAAGCCTACATCATCCCGGATTTCTTCGCGGCCCCGCTCTGCAAAACCTACACCAGCTTCCTCGCCGCCCTGCCGCTGGTGACCACGCCGAACAAGCCCAAGAAGGGGGACGCGGTGCGCGTCAACGACCGCTTCCAGGTCCAGGATGACGGGTTCGCCGCGCAGTTGTGGGAGTATACTAGTCTCCAGCGGTGTGTGACGGGAAGGACGAATCCGGTGGAGGAGAGGTTGTATTCGTATGATGATGATGATGATGATGAAGACGGGGAAGTGACTCGTCACATCGATAGAGAGGATGACGATCCCAGCAAGAATGGGATGTGGGGTGGGGAGCCATTGGGGTTGAATGGGAATATTCGGATCTATCGGTATACTAAGGGCCAATTCTTTGATAAGCATTGTAAGTTGGATCTGATACTTCAACATTTCTTGGAGGGGGGAGCGGTGGGAATAGAGAAGGGGGTGGTGATAGGCATCTTAATTAACCTCGCCAAACTAGACGATGATTCCAACACCCTTACTTTCAACACGCCAGGGCAACCGGCCAGGCCGGCGCGCACAACATGGACCCTGCTCATCTACTTGACGGCCTGTGAGGGCGGAGAGACCATCTTCTACCCGGAGCCCACGCGGAAGGACCGCAACCCCCAGCCGGTCGCGGTCAAACCCGTGCCGGGCATGGCGCTGCTGCATCGACATGGCGAGCATTGTATGCTGCATGAGGGGGCCGAGGTCCGGAGCGGGGAGAAGTGGGTGTTGCGAAGTGACCTGGTTGTTGCGCGGTGAAACTACTTACTAGTCTATACATCACCAACATCCAAGTCAAAAGCTCCGAGAAAGTACAGTACTCTACCGAAAGTGCTCCACAAGCTCTACAGGCCTATCACGACTGACAAAAGAATATGTATCCACCATTGTCAAAGACATATTATGAACAAAGAAAACACCTGGACGGACACCGGACCACACCGGTGCGTCCACTATTAGACACATAAACAGGAGGTTGCATCTGTCTGAAAATCCCATAATGCCGTGGCAAAGAATAAGTAAAAGACCAATGTTTCGCCAATGAACCGGAGGGCAGCTTTTCTTCGACCTCATCTTGCATGTATCTCAGAACCCACATCTCTCCAGGCAGGTCGCAGGAAAAGCATCAAGTACATTGAACAGAAAGATAATAAAACATAACCCCACCCCATAGCACCTTCCCAGTTCGCGTATCCTCGTCTAAAAATGTTTGTATGCAAATCATGACTGGTTTGGCTTCGACTCATACTCGGCCCGTCTCATGATATCCTCCACGGGACCCAGTAACCGCTTGAAGCCATCGCGACCCAGCCGAGCAACCTTGACCTCCGAGCGGGCGACAATGCTCGCAGCCCGAGGCTTGTCATCTAGCAGTGCCAATTCACCGAAGTAATCACCGCGCTTGTAGGATTTGACGACTCCGTCGAAGTCCTTCTTGAACGCATCTGCTTCACCAGCCTCAAGCAGGTAGAAGGCATCGCCCGGATCACCTTCGCTGATAATGGTCGACCCAGCGGGGTATTTGCTGGCGTCCAGCGCATCGGCAATCTTGGACCGTTCGTAGGGCTTGAGGCTGGACAGGAGAGGCACTTCCTCCAGGAAAGCCTCGTACATACGACGACGCTGGAAAGCAGAATCCATCAGAATGCGGCGGAAGGTGATGCGGTCCAGGGCCCAGAGGGTGCTCTTCGGATCCACGGAGACGACGGTCGCGGCACGAGGAGCATTGTACATGAGAGCCAGCTCTCCAAACGAGCCTCCAGGGCCAATGGTGCTGACTTTGTTGCCCATACCTTCGGCGCCTGGCTGCACGGAGCCCGAAGGGTGGATCAGAACGTCAAAGTGGCCTTCTTCAACGATATAGAAATAGTCTCCCGCATCACCCTGCGAGATCACCTTGATGTCTTTGGCGGGAATGGGCTTTTCCACCAGCGCGTCGAGCACAGTCTTGAACTGATCGTCATCCAAGTGGGCGAAAAGGAAGTTGTTGCTGACGGCGGTCTTCAAGCGTGCGATTTGCTCATCTGATTTGGGGTGATGCGGCGGGGCCCAGCTGTCCGAGCCAGCTGAAGTGGGATTCAACGACTCTGCCGACACCGATGTCCTCCGTCCCAAGGCGTAGTTGTTGGGGAGGCCAGGGTTGGGAACACCCGTCGGGCGGATGTCGCCTGGGGGGAACTCGTCGGCAGCCTCGTCTTCCTCGCGCGACCCATCGTCAAATGGGCTTCGGGTGTTGAAACGAATGGCACCACCGTCACCGAAACCACCGCCTGTGAACAAGCTGTTGCCGGTCGAGGATGAGGCAGCAGCGGGAGCGTTGGCGGTGCGAAAAGTTGGATCGGTTGGTGACGTCACCTCGTACTCGTCCTCCTCCGAGATCCTGTGAAAAGTGGCGGGCTTGCTGTCGTCTTTTGTGCCCAAGCGAAGGGGTTGATTACCCCCAGGAAAAGTGCTCTCGGCCATTCTCTGGAGGAAAGGGCTGGAGAAGGTGAAGTTCCGGCCTGTATTAAGCGGGGAAATTGGACGCTCGGGCGACCACGATTGCAGCGGCCGCGATGGAGGGGAAGGACTCGTTTGAAGTAGTTCGGGAGCTAGATTTGAGTCGACTGGTGGTAGAGAACAAGACGGGTGTCGAGTTTTGGAAGGAGAGGAAGGATATAAAAGAGGGGCGGTAGTCATGGGAAAGGTGTAGGAAGGAAGATGGGGAAAAAGAAGGAAAGCTCAGAGAAAAGAGGAGGAGGGGGAGGAGGGGGGGGTAAGGGAAGTGGGAGGGGAACAGGGTAGCAGCCGGCTAGTAGCACACCAGCAGCAAAAGCAGCAGCAGGAGCAGCAGGAGCAGCAGCAGCAGCAGCAGCAGCAGCAGCAGCAGATGGAGGGGGAAAGCTGATGAGGGGCGGGTAGGGAAACCGACCAGCCCGATCGCTGAATGGGAATCAAAAGTGACGGATTGTGGTTGAGGTGGGGAAGACTTCAGCGGCACCCAAGGTCTTATTGGATATTCCTGCTTCGAAGCTCGGGAACCTTTCCAGATCGTTTGATCCTTTTGCGTTCGTTGGTTGGTTTGAAGTCGCAGCTTGCCGTGGAAGCTGATGCAAACCGCTTAAAGTTGAGAGATTATCGAATTCCAAGGAGAATTGAGAGCTTGGCTTGAGGGTTGAGGGGGAGTAGGTAAGGTATAATTCAGGAGATCCAGAGACACAATCGAAACAATCTAGGAGTAGAACTGTGACAGCAAAGGATGACAGTGAGACAGAGGAGAGAATTAAAAAATTAAAGAAGTTGTACTGTAGTTGTAGTAAGTGAGGTAGAAGTAGGAGGAAGTAAGAGTGAGAGTGAGTAGTGAAGTCACCAGCTGCAAGCTTTGGGAGGGGCACCACCGCTCAACTTAAATCAGGGTCGCGTGGGAACTTGCCTGCCGGAGATGAACTAATTCTCTAAGTAATCAAACTAACTAGTAGGAATTATTACCTACTAGAATGATCACCTAATGAGAAAAAAAGGGGCAAATACTCAAGATGGTGTGTAGTGCGTTGTGATGGTGGTGGTGCGTGTGTGGTGGTGCTACCGTCTACGTGATCTAGAGGGGTCGTTGCAGAAAAAAAAAAGGGATCACCCAGACAATAAAGGAGGGAGGAAAAGACACGAAACCGCGGGAAGCAGCAGCAGCTTGCTCCATAGTCATCTTCAGAAAACTCTTCGAACTCAGAGAGTATCTTCGTGGTCCATCACCTCCTTCCTCTACCTCTTCCTCTCCCTCTGCATCGAACTGCCCAGCTATCTGTGTCTTCGTTTCTTTTCAAAGACCTTACCCACTGTGATGTCTATCAAAGAGAGTGGAACTATCCGATGAACATATTGTCAGTGGACTCCTTATCCAGTCGAGCTAATGGCTTCCATTCTCCTTCTAGAACAATTCAACTCCTTAATCAATCGGGTCTCGCGACTAGTAGCCCGTTGATTCCGTCAATAGCGGAGGTGGCCGGGTCAATAGTCTACTCGAACGACCACAAGAGTGGTTAGGAAGAGGAGGGTTGGGTGGGGAAAGCCTTGCCTGTGACCTTCCTCTCCTGATTAGAATCTAAAATAAACCGAAACTCGCGACGACAAGAAAAAAGGAGACGACGGGGCACCACAAAAGATGGGGAGGTCAATCCTTCCGCCGGGAACGGAAATGGCGTCGAAGGTTCGATTCGGTGGCCAAGGGGCTTCCAGATTTCTTCTAGAAACATGGTAATTCATTGCGCCACCAGAGGACGGGGACAGCTTTGGCACAAGCAGGAGTTTGTGGGATCCAATTGGGAGGATGTTGTGCAATAATCAACTTGTGATCAACTCCAACCCATCCCTTTTTTACTCGAATCTCCTTGATCAGGCGAAGGGTACTTCCCAGTTCTCATTGCCCCTCTTCTTTTTTATCATCCACTGTTCCCCCACCGATAGGTAGAACTTCAACGAGGTCAACATCTCCTCGACATGCTGCTGGTGGCAAACTTCTTGTCGAAAACGGTGCTGGTTTCCTTTGGAAGATCTGCTCGCTGAGGTCATATCCTGACAAATCGATGCCATCCATTCAATTAGGCTTTGTTGACGTTTGCTCGGGACGGGCCCCTTTTCTGTATTTTGGGTCAATGGATGTCAAGATGCCATCATGAGGGGATCTTTGAGATTTGGTCTTGCCAGTGTTGCTGCCAGGAAGTCTTTCCCTTCATCGCACAGCCATGAAGGAAACCATGGATGGTGGACTGATTCTGGCCGGGCCCTTCTCGAGTCCTCTCCCATCCCATTCCTGACCGAGTTAGACTAGGCGCCGTCACCGTTTATCTCATTCAGGATCGCCGTTCTCGAGGGAATCATTTTCGGTTTAGTGGGGGAGTCCGTGCTTTCCTTCCCTCCCGAGTCCCGAGTACCATTGACAGAATACGATCATGATTCACTGCCTATGTGCATGTATAAGATACCTTCAGGCTTCTACACACCGACTTACCCACTCACCTACTCACTTACACTGTGCGCAGGTTGCCTGCTTCAATTGAATCAAGTGCGCGTTGACTTCTGGTTGCCCTGCAGAATCTGGTCATATCCGAGGAATTGGCTCTGGAATGAATGGTGGTGGGGCCAAGGAGCTTCAGACTTTGAAGACCTTGATTCTTTCTTCCGATAGGGATGCTCAGGGTGCTTTTATCCTTGGTTGTTGCTGTTGTTAAAGTTTTCTCAAGAAAGCTTTGATCCCATACAACAGGTGAAAGAATTCGGTTATCGGAATATTCATAATCGGCGGCGGCAGCGCCTTCCCATGCTTGCAACAAAGGTTCCGATGACGGATAAGACACGCCAGCTGTCAGCACGGCCACGCACAGCTTAGCTGAGTTGTGCAGGCGAGGAGATTTGTCCGAGTGTCAGCCAGCACGCATCTAGAACCTGGAAGCGGTGATGGGAATACGCGCCAACCACTCTTTGACCCTGCGATAGGGACCCGCCAGGTCCCTTGATGTGCTGTTTCCCCCTGGGTAAGGTCACCAATGAAATATACCCCAGTAATTAGTTCAGTTGTCTGTGCTGGAGTTTAGGTGTTCAGTGTTGAGTATCCAGTGGTGAATTATTATTGAAGTGTGTGTGTGTGTGACTGCAGTTGTTGCTGTTGTTGGGTTGTGGCCGCCACCCCGCTCGCTCCAAGCAATCAAGTCAAATCAATCCAATTCGAATTTCCCAGCCTCCTCAGCATCATCATTTTCTCTCTTCTCTCCTTCTCTACCCTGTCTACGCCTCGTACCTACATAGCAGAACCCCTTCGTGGCTACTCAGGAATTTATCTTTGCTTTCCTCACTCTATTGTGTATTCTTGTTTAATTATCTGGTCTTTTATGCCGCTTAACCAATATTGACCTGTCTGAAATATTAACCCCCACTGAAGCACTGCGACAACCTACTATTTTTTTAGCATCCACTTACTGGGCGCAATTTCGAACCCCCCCCCCCCCAACCCTCATCTCCACTATAGAAGATGGGGACTTATACGTTTCGCTGGTAAGTTATTATTGAACTTCCCTTGCGATCAAGAAAATCCCCTTTCTCCAGTGCGAAGCCTGGACCTCCAATGAGCATCTATTGTGAAGGGTCTATGACAGGTTCTGCCCGTGCTTCCTGCTCCTATTATCCCCGACACTTTCCGGACCCAGCGCCACTGATCTGTGTTCGCTTCGCTGACCGTTGCGGCTCCTCGCATGGGGATCAACTAGGCCGTATAATGCAAACGAAGTGTATGTGACGGGGACATTCGATGACTGGGGCAAGACTGTCCGACTGGACCGCAATGGGGAGGTATTCGAGAAGGAGGTTGAGCTCCCAGCCGCAGAGGAGAAGATCCAGTATAAGGTAAGAACTTTTTTCCTCCGTTCATTCTAGCTTTACCCTACAAGCCCCTTCCTAACCTCTTTCCTCCAATTTCTCCATTTTCTCCTTGTCCCGTTATTCATTACGGACTGTTCCTTCACCGGGCGGCGGAGGATTACGTGCTGGGCTGATCGTCCTTATCGAGGGACGGGTGATGACGCTCGGTGGGTTGCACAGAGTCGCGCTGACGTCATGGCACGGCCGTCGAGCCCGCCCCGTCACTGGTTTTCAAACTATAAGACTCGCACAATTGTTGGTTTGCGCCATCAGGAGATCCACTAACTGACTTTTGTTTCTTTTTTTCTCGTGATTAAAGTTCGTCGTTGACGGTATCTGGACCACTGATAATCGAGTCCCCGAAGAAGACGACGGCGACAATAACATCAACAACGTGCTCTACCCCGATCAAATTCAACAAACACCACTACAGAACGGCATGGCCGGTGTAACCCCCAATTCAACTACCGCTGCTTTGGCGGCTGGGGTGCCCAAGGAGTCCAGCAGCAAGACAAATGGCTATCACCCCACCATCTCGTCAGCAGCACCAGGCTCGACAACTGCCAAACTCGGCCAGGAAGTCCCTTTGGAACAACGGGCAACTGTGCCAGGATCCTTTCCCATCACTCCCGGAAGCGAGGCTGAACAGTTCTCCGTGAACCCCATCCCTGCATCCAGTGGCATTGGCAACCCGATCAAGTTGGCTCCAGGTGAGAAGGTGCCTGACCCCAGCACTTTCAACCCCAACACGGTTCAGTCGACCGCACGTCTCGACAAGGGTGCGTATGAACAAGGCGCCAGTCTTTCTCGGACCGAAGATTCGTTGCAGGATGGCGGTGCTTTCTCCCTTCCACCTGTAACGAAGAACACCATCCCTGAATCAAGCTTGCCTATGGGCAGTGATGGCACTCACGATGTCAAAGATCCTGGCTATACGATCCAGTCGGCTGCGCCTACGTCAACAACGGCGGCACTTGCTGCTGCAGTGCCCCTGGAGTCTCAGAAGCACAAGCAGGCGACCGGTGGTTCTCCCTCCGAGGAGCTTCCAGGCGTGGTCAAGGAGTCCCTTGAGAAGGCACACCAGCATCCCGAATGGGCTGCCAACGAAGAGGTCGTCGAGGAGAAGAAAGAAGTGGAAGAAGAGCTTCAGCAGAAAATTAGCGTGAACAACTCTGTGGGCGCCCCAGCGCCTGCTCTGAGTGCCGCTACTGCGGAGACTGCTCCCCGTGCGACTGGTGCTGAGCCTACATACCAGCTTTCCTCTAAGGCAAAAGAACCAGTTGATGGCCCAGTGGTGACCACGGGTGTCGATTCTGCGAAGGCTCCAAAGGAATCTGGACCAGGCCCTATCCACGGTGCTCCTTCTGTTTCAACTGCCGGTGCAGTAGCCACCTCCAACCAACTATCTCCCAAGATTTATGAGCCAAGTGAGCCAACTGTTACCACGGGCGTCGATTCCGCGAAGACCCCGAAGCAGTCCGGCCCCGGCTCAGTCGATGAATCTTCTGCCGCTGCCCCTACTGCAGGCGTGACTGGCTCCAGTGCCACCAAGACAGCCGACTCAGCCGTCGATGTTGGATCGAACTCTGCCGCTGGCGATGTCTCCGCCTCTGGCCCTACCGCGGGCGTCACGGGCTCCAGCGCGACTAAAACCGCCGACGATCTGGAGACCAGCAAATCCTCAGGGCCTAAGCAGCTCGCTGAACCCAGCAAGTCCAACAAGGCCGACGTGACGTCGGCTCCAACTGCTGGTGCTACCGGTGCTAGCGCTACCAAGACGTCCGATTCAACTCCGGCTACTGCCAACACCAACAAGGATGCATCTACGCCCGCTCAGAAGACCGATGCTCCTACCAGCACCAACAACACCACTACTCCGGCCACCAAACCCACCAACAGCAACGCTGCAGGTGGCGCAGCAAACAACTCCAAGGAAGAGCCGAAGAAAAAGAAGAAGGGATTCTTCTCCCGCCTCAAGGAGAAGTTGAAGCATTGACTACATTAATTGATGACAGCGCTGAATTGACCTATGGATGGGTTGATTCTTTAACTAATGGTGTATAATGGGTGGAAGATTTCTATTTTCGTTCTTTATGCTTCTGTGATTATCGTCTGGATACCTTTTGTGTTGTGTGCTTTTTTTTCTTTCCATTCGTTTACTGCCTCAGGTACTTTAGGTAGGCTTATGGTTACGTATCACGAATTGATTCTATGATTATATGCTGATCATTAACGCGGTAATGACTATCCCTCAGTCAGTGTAGTCTAGTATGGAGTACATTGCAGATACGCGGTTCAAGTAAATATATTATTTATTATGATTAACGTCGCCCACCCACTTCTATCATGAAAACCCCTCCGGCCAACCTCAGAGAGGGTAAGTGATACTTATATCGGTATCGCATTACTAACAACCCCATTCACCTTGACCGGATACCCCAGGACACTGGATTTGAACCGGTTAGCCCACCATCATCTCCCCCTCGAAGGCTTCATGGCCATAGGATAGGTACATACTCCTTGCCTGTCTTCGTCAAACAACACCCGCAGAAGATCGATGCCGGGTAACAGATGACCTGCATTGGGATTTAGTTCGAGTCCTCAATGCTCTCTTACTTATTCTCCCCCGTCGACTCTCTGTGCAGATACAAATCGAACAAAACGATGATAGGAAAAGGGAGAGCATACAGCAGCGACAACCGTACAGATAAATCCTACACACAAGCACAAAATAGGGTCAGCGCGCTGAGAGCCATCCATCCACATATGGGGACGGGCAATATACCTAAGGTTGGCCCGACGACTTTACAGCGGCAGGGGTTCTGGTCGGTGCCGCATTGGAAGCAGATGGGGAGGATGGGGAAGAATGGGACGTCGCACATTTCTTTGGTGTCTGGGTGTCTGGGTTGGAGAGTTAAGGGGTGATGGCAGAGCTGGGGAAGAGGAGAAGGTGGATTGGGGATGAGGGGGAGTGAGGATGGGAATGGATGGATGGATGGAGATGGAGATGGGGAGATATGAGATACGCTTTAGTCGTGGTTTATCTCTCTTGCTATCTATCTGTGTACATTACGGTACGGTACCTGATTGATGCCTGGTGGAATCTGTGCAAGTTCTAGTCTTAGGCTTGCTTGTGGTGATGTGTTGCTGCTGCTGTGTGTGGTTGGTGGTGGTGATGGTGAGGTAATGCGGAAAGCATGATTCATTATGACGACAGCTTGGGGGTTGTTGCATTTGAATCATGGAAATTGAGGTAGCATTGGGTGTGTTACCGATCGATTTGGTACTGAAATCTGGATTTAGGTGGTTTTTAACTTGATTGCGCTGGGTTGGTGTTGAAGATCCAAATATTTCGTATTTGTGGTGCTTAGGTGGTAGCGGTGGTGGTTGTTGCCCTCCGCTTGGCAAGGATGTTGTTTCCCTGGGGGTGGCACTGTACCTTGCATGCCCATCCTTCGGAAGGATCCGATTGCTAGTCGCAAGTTGTGTCTGATTATCTCTTGGGCCAATTGTCATTCTTATGAGTCTTGAAACCTTGTACAGGCATGTCACGGGTGTGCATACAGTGTACAGTACATACATGAGTTGGGACTTCATCCGGGACAGTTAACACGGAGTAGTAGTTAGTACATATAGTTCTACTCCGTACATGCAAAAGACCCGTATTCGCCTGCGAGCCATATCCACAACTCTAACGTCTCTCAGGGCCCATGTTGACATGACAATGTCGATTGTGATCGCAAGCCACAATCCCGGAAAATCGCCTCCCATAGAATCATATTAACCACCTGCCCGGGAACCACCAAGACAGCTAGCTCCGCGCAGCCGGCTCAACCCCAAACACATCACACTTCACGCAAGCTGTGAAGGAACTAGCAGCTAACGAGGAAGTGATGCTTAGCATCTGAGCTACAGTAGGAAGCCTGCTCCTGCGGGGGCTACTGGTGAATCTTTCTCTTGCTCGAGTCATGAGTTTTGCATATTTGAATTGATGCTAGCTTATGTAGCAGCCGATAGGCGAGACCAGGTCGGTATAGATGCACCTCATAACACATAGCTGCGTAATCCAGTCTTGCAATCTCGTGCTTTCCTAGACTGTATCTCGTCAGCATACAGAATAACAGACACCATCAAGTTTGTGCAGGAGTCTATGCATAGATTCCGGTCACCTCTTGACTCCACAAGGGAGGGAGAACAGGCTGGAGCGGATAATTCCAGTCAATAGACAAGACCTCCATACCAAAGCAGGCAACAAACAATCACAGATCCAGTGCCCGAGTCAGCCCCCCTCACCCCCTCATGACTTATCTCCGAGGCTACATAAAATTACCTACTAGTACCTAGTAGTCATTTGGCCCCCCTCCCACGCCCCCTCAATCAATAACACGCGCCGTAGTCAGCAAGCAATGAACCAACCCGGTCTCACCCCCAATTATTACTTCCATAACCGAAAAAAACCGTGCAACATCCAATATACCAAAAATAAACCGCTACCACCAGTGTACTGTATATATTCCCCCGAATCGACTGCGCCTTGTACAGGAAAGAAAAGAAAAGAAAAGAAAAGAAAAGAAAAATGAAGCCAAAAATCCAGGCACCAGAATTTCCCCAGCGCTTGGCGGGAGGGAGGCTTGGCAGCCGACCGGTGGTTGGCCCTACAGGGCGCATATTATTTGGGACAAGAATTGGAGGCAGTACCTTACTCTGCACCTGCACTTCCCCATGCAATTTTCATATGTATATAAAGGGGATTACTTGGGGGGGGATCCATATCTCTTCCCATCGTACAGAGTTTTTTTCTTTTTCTTCCCATATTCTCACACTCCATCGAGGCTTCTTCGTTAAACCTTGATAACCAACAATCCTACCTACCCACTTCTCCACGGCTAGAAGTACCGAAACGAACCGGTGATCGGCCTAGCACCTACCCAGTACAGTACAAGAATAAAGGAACAAAGTGATTGGGGATTATTACATCACCCATCACCCATCCATCCACCCATCCACTCATCCATCCCCGATCGCAAAACAGCCCTACGCATTTTCTCTCCTCTCACCAACCGTCGACACATTACACTGCATCATAACATCACTGTATAACAGTACACATTACAAGTACACCACTCATCTTCGATCGACGTTTACACATCACATCTCTCTCCTCTCCCTTCACGTTCAGACCTCCATCATCCAAGCAACTGGACCCGTCACATCACCATCACACCGCAGCCCGCCACACCAGCCTCTTCATCCTCCTCGGCGTCCTCCTCGTCCTCGCCGGCATCGGGTATGTCGCCTACTCCATCGTCCAGGACGTCTCGCGCCACACGCGCTCCAAGATGGAAGGCAAGAACGTCCTGTTCACCCGCGAGGGGATGAAGGTGGGCGTGCGCGAGGTCCAGGAGGAGGAGTATGTGGATCGGAGTCAGAGGTTGGTCTTGTCTTTTCCCTATTTCTTCTGCTTGAACGGGCTTTCGGGTTTCGTTTTCCCTTCATCGGACTGAATCCCGATCGCTAACGGTTTTTGATTTTTTTTTTTTTTTGGTGGCGGCCAGTATCCTCGTCAACATGTGGAATCACACCTCGTTCCCCGCGTACAAGAGTCGGTTCTGGGATATGACCAAGCCCACGAATTGGGGGCAGGAGGGTCAGGCTGCGGAGAGTCGTAAGCGGAAGTGACTGGCGACGCGGATCAGGGGTGGGAAGGGGCACCAGGAAGAAAAGAAGAGGTGTCGTGCTTTTTGAGCGAGCAACCAACAGAAGCATCGCGGCTTTGTACTGTACTCTGGAGTGGGTATGCTTTGCTTAACCCTGCCTTTTGATTCAAGGAAGGTGGAAGATGTGCATGCATTATGCTGACCCGCGCTGCCTCCCTTTTTTTCCTTACTAAAGGAGGGCGCGAGGGCGTTAACGAGATATGATTGTCATGAGAAAGTGAATCAAAATTACATGAACATGTTTGAAATTAGCTCTAAACCTCATAACCCTGCCGTGTAGTCTTTTTGGCCATCACTCCGCTGCTGGTATTTACAGATTCTCATAATAGTCGTAGTCCTGGTTCAGCTTGTAGAACGGGTCCGGCTTGGGCTCGTTGCTGCCCCCGTACCAGGTCGGCGTCGTCAGCTTCTCCGGGGTGTCCTCCCGCTTGGTGTTGGTGAAGAGGTACTCGAAGGTCTTGGCCCACTGCACCCGGTTGTTGAGCCCGTCCAGGCTCCACAGCTCCTGCAGGAAGTGCAGGATCGAGGTGTGGGTGTACGCCGAGTTGTTGGCGTAGCTCGTCCCTTGATCGTGGATCAGGTGGTTGGCGGGCACCCAGGGGGAGATCAGGAACGCGGGGACACTATCAGTGTGCCTCCGAGTTAGCCATCGCACAGTGTTGCGGCTTGAGTGAATAGAAGGTGGGCTTACCGAACACCCAATCGAGTGTAATCGTAGGTCACGTTGTGGCCGTCCGACACACCGGAGAAAGTAATGCCATCCTCAGGCTGGGGAATATTGACAGGGGTGGGGACGTGGTCGGCGAAACCACCGTGTTCGTCGAAGTTGATGACGATCAGACTGATTGCGTTGTCGCTGTCAGTGCTAGGACGGATGGGGCGAGGGGCTATGAGAGACAATCGGAGTCCTTACACATTGTCCCAGTACTTGGACTTGCGCACCGCATCGTACAGATGCTTGATCAGCTGCTCGCCCGAGGCCATGTTGCTGGTCGGGTGCATGGAGTCGATGGTGCAGCACTCGGGGTTGTAGTAGGAGAACTGCGGGAGAGTGCCCTCCTCGAGGTCGCGGTAGAACTGGTCGGAGTGAACCAGGCGGTCCATGGCATTGTCTTGCACCCACTAGAGAACGGTGAGTACGCGAACTTGGAGTGACTGCGGGAAAAAGCATTACCTTGTACATGAAAGCATCGACAATGTCGGTCTCATAGTACTGAAAGCCACAGTGGGTTAGTCAATGTCCATGTACACATCGGACGGTTATAGCTCACGTTCTTCCATGTGATGTTCTTCTGACTGAGCGACTCGAAGATCGAGGTGGCACACGTGGTACCCGTGTAATTGGCATACCATCCAGCAGATTGGTAAGTGTTATCTACCATACCACAGGTAGAACCCGAAGTAGCAAACTGACGGTTGGGGTTGGTAGGGCCGGGGTGCTCGGCGTGCTGTTGCCCGTTTAGTATATAGACATATAGACATGAACAACACGACTTGCAGAAGACTCACATAACTATCCCAGAAGGCGAAGTTCTGGGCAACTTCCGCCAGAGTCGCCGTTTTCTTCTGGTCGTACGCCTTGATGACGAAGCTGGATTCGCCCGGCGTAGCACTGTATTTCTCCGACTGACGCTCAATGAATCCACCCATGTTGGGAACATCATCCTTGGTGACGTTCCACTTGCGGAAGATCTCGTAGGTGACACCCGCGAAGTTGTGGTCCGGGTCAGTGAGGGGCACCTCAGTCTCAAACGGCGCCGCGCAGACATTCAGAGGTTCACCCCAGACTGTCCAGTTGGGGTTCGTGTACTCGTTGCAGTAGTCGATGTTGCGCAGGTTGTCAATGTCCGGGTGGAAGTCCCAGTAGCCCGCGATGTTGTCGAACGAGTGGTTCTCCAACATCAGATAGATAACATGTTTGATCTGTCCCCAAGTCAATCAAATGGTTGCAGGAGACACAGGCAAACCGGGATCGAAGGTCAAAACCTACATTGGAGCGAACCTGATCCCATTGTGCACTGTTCCGCCTGTGGGGAACCGCAGTGGCCAGAGTAGCCAAAGCCGAGATCGTAGCCACGCTCAGCTTCATCTTTGTTTGATTTCAGTGTCTGCGGCTGTTCTTCACCCGGCGTCGTTCTTGCTCTTCGGATTCCAGTTCCTATTCTTTTCCTGCGAGGGGGAGCAGCGAGGTGCGATATTTATCTTCTTTCTCGCCCCTCTTCTCCCTTCTCACCACCCCCTAACGTCCCACGAGGCAGAATGCAGCAGCGCATGCCGGCTGCTTCGGCACACACCGACATCCTGCGGAGATAGGCAGGTCCACACGCGACATGATTCGAGTAAGTCGTCCCGGTTTTGCCGTGGAGCAGGATTTTTGTCTCCTCTCTCTTTTCAATTACGATGGACGGTGAGAATGACCATGGCCAATGGCACGGGACAAGAGAATGCACGCTGTGGAGTTGATTACTAGCTCGCGTGAGACAGTCCACATTCGCAGATAGAATGAGGAGATAGATAGGTATGGTCCGGATGCGCTCCGCTGCAGTTGGAGAATGAGGGGAGATGACCGTGAGGGTCGATGCAGTTGGAGGTCGCGATTGCGAGATGTGCATCAGCTGCTCGATTGATTGGTCTCGATCACGGGAGGAGAAGACTGGGAGAACGACGTTAGCCCGTACGCTGCCCCGCTTGCAAGGAACGGACGGGTTGAAGAGGGTCGAGAATGTGCGTGCTTAGTGGTAATAGTACAGGAAGTGGTCCTCTGCAGCGCGCTTCGAGGGCAGCGTGATTGCAGCGTGCTTGCAGCGTGCTTGTTTATTGCATTAGAACTGCATGCGACTTGACTCGAAGGATGGATGTGGTCTAGAAGAGTGCAGTGTGGAAGAAGTGCAGTGGGGGGGGGGGGGGGGTAGCGAATACTTCAAGGTTAGTAGATCCACTTTCGACCGTCGATTAGGAAATGGTCGAGTGTGATAGGCTGGCATGGTCCAAGCTTCAGGCACTCCGCAGCCCGGTGGGTCTCAGCCTGCATTGTCCCGGGGGTCGAGGCCAATCAGAGCTGCACGTGCCATCCCCCGCGACTGCAGTTGACTGCAGATGACCGCCAGACTGTGAGGCACGTTGTCCCTCACTCTCCTTCAATAGGCCTTCTCATGCGGGCACATGGCCGGAGATAACCAGGTACCTTGCCTACTACTGATGCTAGCTGAATGTGAGTGTGAGTGGAAGATGAGCATGAAAATGGGCACGAGGGGCATTCTTCCTTGAGCTTGCACTGACGCCTGTCGCTCAAACCATATCTATGACCGACGGGCCCCGGCCGGGCGTCTAATCTCGCTAGAGCTCATTTTGATCCATAGGATATTGCATCCCATTGCCTTGATTTACTCCCTATCTCTCACTTTTGGAGCAGGACCACAAAAGTTTCCTTTTCTTCGTCTCTTGCCCACCTTCCAAGTTCAGCAAAGACCCGTCGTGCGACTATCCTCTCTCTGTGGATATATTAATACCGACCTCTGTCACACCGGCTACAACTATCACATCAAATCTCCGGCATTGATTCGATTCGACGCGAACTTTCTCTTCCCTCAGACACCCCCCCACACAGCAAAGATGTCTATCTCCTCCATCAAAGGCTTGCTATCCAGCTACTCTCCCGTCTCCGAATTCTCCCCTGAGCATGACCTGGAAAAGGAATACCCTCTATCCCTGCGACACGAGAGCGATAGCGAGTCCACAGCCGGCTCAAGCAGCTCAGTATGTCGGGAAGGAGCGGAGAAGAAAGAGTCCAAACTCATCGACGGACGCATCGTTTCCGACGCCATTATCGGTCTCTCCGACGGCATGACGGTGCCATTCGCTCTCACCGCCGGTTTATCAGCGCTGGGTGACACTAAGGTGGTCGTTTTTGGAGGCATGGCCGAGCTCATTGCAGGCGCTATCTCCATGGGGCTGGGCGGTTACTTGGGTGCAAAGAGTGAGGAGTAAGTGATGTACCCACTTTTTTTGGTGGTGATTTACTTCCCGTCAAATGTTGTGAGGGGGCGAAAGGGGCGGGGAGGAGGCGATCGAAGCGGGGTTCGATGTGTGTCGAAAAGATAAGACCACCCCAAAAAAAAAGCATCAAGCTAACATTTGGGTCTTCACCTTTTGCTTCTTTGACAGGGAGTCTTATCGCGCAACATTGAAAGAGACCAAACAAGAGATTCGGAACGACCCCGCCTCAGTGACTGACACCATTGCTGATGTCTTTGCGCCTTATGATCTCCCTTCCGAATTGGTGGTGGAGCTCACGCGACACCTCTCCACCTCCCCCATGCTCCCTTCCTTTCTCATGAATTTCCATCATACCGTCCAGGAGCCGTCGGGGTCACGGGCCTGGGTGTGTGCCCTGACCATTGCCTTGGGGTACTTCATCGGCGGGTTTGTGCCGCTCCTCCCGTACTTCTTTGTCGGGCCCCATGGCGCCTTCTATGCCCTGCAGTGGTCGATCGCCACGATGGTGGTCGCATTGTTCCTCTTCGGATATGGCAAGACGTGCTTTGTGAGTGGGTGGAAGGGATCCAAGAACATCCGGCGAGGACTTGTCGGGGGCTTGCAGATGGTTCTGGTCGGAGGAGTTGCGGCCGGGTCAGCGATGGGACTGGTGAAGGGATTCCAGATGCTGGCGGATGCTCATCAGGGACATGATCACCAATGATTCCTTTCTCTTTCTGTTGGCGTTATCTATCTTTCTTTTCCTTGGGCGTTCGAGCGGGCTACAAAATGGGCGGATCTCAACATGCATTGGATGATACCGGGTTATGGCTGACTGACTGTAGATTCCATAGATGAGTTATGGCATTGGTCAGCATCGATATCGATATTAGAATGATTACACTGAGTACATAGTTCCTGTGATTAGAACGAACAAATTGACGAGTTTGACTGCCCTGTCACAAATCGCACGTCCAAGTCCAATGTAAGTCCGCACCAGCACAGATCGCAAGGTATCGAGTAACAGAAAAACAGAAAGCAATGTATAATACCCGAAAGCAATAGCTCTCTGGTCGACTTGAACTCCCCCCAAACCTGTTCCACATCACTTCCACAATACAGTCCTCGCTAATAGGATGCCCAATAACTACGTAGCTTACTGTACCTACACACCGCATAACTCCGACAACCACTGCACCGGTCCTCAATCCCCAAACCACACACAGCCCAACGACAGCCCACAAAGGACCGTCAGGCTACACCTGCACCGAGCATGACAGACATTCTTCAGCGCTTGGCCTCGGCTGTGCCATCAGAGCGTAGTGACCGCCCAATCGGATCCCAGGCCAGTGTGAAACTATGTACTGGACATTCCAGCCCCGTCTCACGAACCGAGTGTGGTGTGCACTGCCACAAGCTGGCGCCTCAAAAATGAGCCTCCGCCCACGCCCCAGCCAACACCCTCCAGCCTTGCCAGGGATTCCCGGGCTGGCGATCGGTCTTGGAGAATGTGGGGTAGGAGTAGGAGGTATTCGGCGGAGTTGGATGGAGTCCCACGGATGTTTTACTGGTGGGTTGGTATGTGGCTACTGGGTGTGTTGGGTGGTGTCGATCGATCTATGATCGTCTCTGGTGGGTTGGTTTATTGGGGGGGAGGGGGCAATACTGCTGCTGCTGCTGTTGGAATAGACTTTGTTTCCTGCGTTGAATGGCAATTAGAAGAGGGAGGGGAAGGGAAGGGAAGGGAAGGGAAGGAAGGGAAGGGGGAATGCGAAACGGTCTGTGTGGATGGCATGATCATAGACACCAAGAAATTAAACCTTCACAGTGCATAAAGACAGACTCAGTGAAGCTCATGCACTGTACGAACGCACAATGCAGATCAATGTCTTGAACTCATTTTGACTTCTGCATTGTGTACTCTGCACAAGGAGGGGATCTTTGAGAGCAAGAGAGAGAAGGTTAAATGAGGGTTATGCAGCACCCCCCTTCGGCCGGCAAAGCTGGGCCGAGGAGCGAGCGATGATTCAATAAACATTCATAGAAAGTGTTACTGCAGGGCAATGCGGCATGACCTCATTGTTCTGATGGGTCTTTATGTCTTAGTCTCGCTTGCCCGACGGGCACGAGGGCATCAGGTGATCTCGAGCTGCAGCGTTTTCTTGTTCTTGCATGGAGACTCATGCAATATAGTATGGGGCTCCCCCATAAGTGCTAAAAGTGTATGTGACTCCTCCTGTAGCGAGCGGTGAGGTCAATAGTATGAGCAGTAGAACGTAGCCAAACAGATTTGACATCCACGATGCTGTCACGTCACTTGGAGATCATGTTGTACTCAGTAAAAGGATCTACCATTGATGTCAATCATGAACCAAGAGTTGAGATTCTAGAAGGAAGTTGGAAGCAAGAGAGGCGCAACGATCCGAATCCGGGATCGATCCATGTTGTCACGGGTGTGTGGCTCTCCCGCTCTTGAGTGGGTTTTGTGCCCCGTCACTACCCTTTCGTTTTTCTATGATGTCCGATGATGTCGATGACCCTCGCTGTTTGTCCTTCCTTCCCCCTCATTCTCTCTCTCTTCCCCGTATTCTGCTTCTTGGTTCCGCCGCGAAAGCAACCGTCCATGATGCAACGAGTTCAAGTCAAGTCTGGTACAGTTACAGAGTAGTAACCTTTGGTTCGTTACAAGAAAGAGGTATCGTATGTCTTCTTGACGCTCTTGTAGTCTTTCCAAATGGGATGAATTACATTACATGCTTGTAGTATGCCGATCGGCTTTCCAAGCCACCAACGTTGTCCTGCTTGGCCCAAGCTCTCTGGTGACCTTCACACAGCCCGGTGCCCACCACCCCCATCGAATCCACTCTTCATGCCAACAGGTAACAATAGTCAAGGGCTCGGCATCGTTAACTACGAGTAATAGATTTGCTAGGACCACACGTTACCCCCCTTCTTCTGTGGTGCATACAGATGAAAGGGGGGGGAGGAGAGAGGCGTGAGCAAACGAATACGAGGGAATATCCCCCAAGGATCATCTCCTGTAGAACCACGTTTGATGATCCGACACATTGTCAATCTCCCATAGGTAAGGCGCAGCAAAGAGGAGCAAGCAACAGCCAGCTCCATTAATTTTGAGATGAACATGCCGTTCGGAAATTTGCGCCAGTATAAGCCCCAGCTCATCTACTCAGTACAGGGTTGTGTAATGTATGTACAGTACCCCCGTACTACGAATTCGAGGCTGATGGATGGCTCAAGCAGTTGCTGCTGCCTGGTTGAGGCTGGGGGTGGGAGAAATGATAGTCAGTTTTAGACTGCAGGATTTCCCTTCTTCACCCTTTAATTTCAAAGCAGGTAACAAACCACGCGTAACCGTCGTCAGCCACTTGGTTCGACTCAGTAAGCATTACCTCGTAGACTGATGGGGGAATCCTGCATCTGGCTAGGTGTGCCCAGACAGCATTGCCTGTTGGGCCTGAGCAGTTTGCCCGTTCCAGGTGACTGGTACTGTACCGCCCCTGGTCGGAATCGCGAGAATCAGCCGAACTGTACTGGGCCATTAAGTAAGCGGATCGGGAAATCGTCCGCATGAGGCAGAGAGAGCCTGAGCCTGAGCCGGGGAGCTACTGGGCTGCTGGGGAGAGTTGCAGTCCGATCGTGCGCTCCAGTCCTAACGTTGCGATGAGGTGAGGAGCAGCACCACAGCAGTAGTAGCCACAGCAGCTGTTGCACTAAAGTCAGGGCAGGCACAACTCGTTATGATTAATTTGAGGCGGAAGTCATGATGACGCTGCCCTGTCCATATACACACGGCCCAATTAAGTCAGGGTCGATGCAGCGCAGACCCTCCAAATCTGCTGATCCAGCTGCTATGAGCTTGAACAACTGAGAAAGCCATCACAAACACCAGAGTTTCAAATCAGGCGCGTGCTTGGGTGCATTAATGCTCTCGGATGCAAGAATGATCACGGCAAGCCGCGCGACCGGACGAGGTGATCATTCGAGGGACCTGGGAAGGGAACAGGAATTGGTATGTATCGTATACACGCTGTACCGTACCAGACCGTCATGGACGGGGCTCAGAAGAGCAACTTCCATTTCGCTCTCTCTCCTCTCTCTTGCTCTCGTGTGGTGTGAGTGTCGAACTAGAGACTAAGTGTCTAATAATTCGTGACTAGACTGTGGCTTAAACACTCTAGACCTGCATATCATTTCTCCAGCCCTCGACCCTTTTGTTGTCATGTTGCCTAATTCTATGCTATAGATCGAAATCAGGGGAAGGAGAAAAGGCTGTTTGTTGCTCAGGGGCGAAATGCGAATTGTGATATTCAGGAGGATTGGGGGTTTTTGTGCAATCAATCAATCAGTCTATCCTCCCTGTTTGTCCTTCCCCAGCTTTGAGGGGGGGAGGCTCAATGCGTCAAGGGAAAACGCAACAACAGCTGTCATCCGGGTTTGATGCACCTGGCGCGTGGACAAATCTGACAGGCGATTGTTTCGAGTTGAATGGGCGGAAGTGGCTGGGGAAGAGACAAGAGGTGCGGTTTTCTGCTGCTTCTCTCTCGTACTGACTGACTCCTCCATGGGTAGCTGTCATCTCGCCGTCTCGCTGGCTGATCGTCGTAAAAACCATCCTATCACATACATGTACCTATCAATCTGGACTCTGCGGCGGCTATTGTCCGAGCCCTTGTTAACTTACTGCAAGAGGTAAGCAATACGACCGATGCTCTATCCATCACATTGTGCCCTGGGCCTGTCGCGGGAACACCGGCGGTTGGGTCCCCGATCGTTATCCATCAGATTAACCAGCCGGTTATCCGCCTCGTAGGATCGTGCTTGTCGTTATGTAGGGCCCATCTACATAGTCATATATCAACAACCGAGGCCTTGCGGTTAGAGAAACTTTTATCAATGTCTTTTTGGGTCCGGATGCCGGATTGCCGGGGCCCGATCCATCTGGTGCCTGATCATTATACACAATGTGGATGGGGATGGGGATGGGTGGGATAATCCTCGGGCCTCAACAAACATACGAGGGAAATAATCAATAAATCAATAATGATCACTAATTATGCGCCAAGCGGAACAATTGTGACCAACCAGACTGACTGTAGGCGGCATCGGTGAATTTCTTTGACCGATTTGTGAGACCGTTGTGGATTAAGCGAAATTGGAGATGGGAGATCCACTGCTTCCTGTTGGTCGGCCATTGAATCTATGGGGACCACTGGGTTGGGCGTATCGCGGAGGTGGTGAGAATGGCTGGGTTGTTTTTCTTGAAGCAAAGCAAAATGCTTCTTTACTTTTATCTGAGACCTACAGATCAGAGTCAGACCATCATCGTCAGTAGAAGGGGACCAGAGTCAGAGTTATAGTAGTGTCTAACTGTCGCTGCGCACAGCTCTCCTACTGCACCGCGTCAACTTTATTCTCCGCATGCTCAGTTCATATAGAACTACTCCGTAGATAGTCGTGAAGATGACAAGCGACTATTCAGGAACCGGAATCACATAGCTTGGCCGAGGCGTGCAAGAAAGCTATGGTGGTGCGGTGGTGCAGTGGTGCAGTGGTGGTGTAGACTATTGCAGCTTCAAGCCCGCCCCGATCCGTAGTTCGGTATTTGCGGTCTCCGTCGTCCGAGCAGAAATTTTCTGCTTCGATTTTCTTTTCTTTTTTTTTTGTTTTTTTCTCTCTTTCCTTTTTGGAGTTAGCAGCGACCCTGGTTTCTCAGGCACTTCCGAGGCTGACCACCGAAACTAAACACTAAAGGGGTATGGGCGGTAATTAAACGCCTTGAATGAGTTAGGACACGGCCAGTGGTGACGACATGATACGGGGCCAAACCGGTAATACGAGTACGACATTACTGCCTTACGCCGTACCCGTCGTGGTCCGTCGCCCCGTCCAGTCCCAGTCCCAGTCCCAGTCCCAGTCTCACTTCACTCGCTCACTCTACTCATTCATTCATTACTACTAGTACTACTCGTCCCCAAAGCAAAACCACCTGCAAAATCCTCAGATTCCCGTCTCATTGTTTCCTCCTCTTCCCTTTTTCCCTCCTCTCCTCTTCTTTACAGCCCTTCGCTTCCTCTCTTCCTATTTACCTATTGTCCTTATTCCACTCTCTCCTCCGTCTACTCTCCTATCCCTCCGGCTCCGTGGCCATCTTTGCGCCCCTCGCGACTTATCTCCTCGTTCTCGGTCTACTGCCTCTCTATCGCCCTTACTGTTCGTCCGCCTTGCGTCAGAGAAGCCCTTGCCAACGTGACCTCCCCCCGAACAACCTCGTTTGGCCGCTGGAGACCGGAGCCCGCGCTCCCACGTCGTTGCTATAACTCAATTTCAATTCTCCGCTTGTCGGAGCAAACCAGCAGCGATTGAAACGTTCTGTTCCAGGGTCCATTCTCCCTTCGACTCCTGTCACCTTGACGCCGAGACAACACCACGCTATCCCCTCCCCTTTCCCGTCAGCTTTGCCTCGAGCTTCCATCCTTTGCTTGCGCCTCCGCCTCTGGTATCTTCGCTAGACGAACAAAGAAGAGAGTCCATTCGGCCATTCCACGGAGTCTCTTCGTTCCGAGACTAGCCGCCGAGATGAATAGTTCCCTTCCTTCGTGGAAGGACCGTACACAGAACCAGTTCGGCAAGCTTCAGATCCAAGTACCATGGCGCTCTATTCAATTGCTGGTCCCGCATCGCATGCGACGGAAGATTCGTTCGAAGTTGCGCAGCAGGCTTTCTCCGACCTCATCGATTTCGACGCTGCAGACCTCCTTCTCGCCCGTCGATACCCTACGGTCACTGCAAAGCCATCGGTGGACACTATATGACTTCCAGTATCTACTCTTGCTGATCATCGGGATTTTCTCCCTCAGCATGATGGGTGCCCCCGGCCCCTTGGCCAAAACTGCTGTCTTCACGCTACTCCTGATCTCGCTGCTGCTCCCGATCACCCGCCAGTTCTTCCTTCCTTTCCTGCCCATCGCGGGTTGGCTTATCTTCTTCTACGCCTGCCAGTAAGTGCACCCACAAGCCTTGGCCTTGTACCTGGCACCACCGGATGGCGAACAATGACTGACTTTTCCGGCTATAGGTTCATTCCAAGTGATTGGCGCCCTGCGATCTGGGTCCGCGTGCTTCCGGCCCTGGAGAATATCTTGTATGGTGCAAACATTAGCAACATCTTGTCTGCTCACCAGAATGTTGTTCTTGATGTGCTTGCATGGATCCCCTATGGCCTGTGCCACTACGGTGCGCCGTTCGTCTGCTCGCTCATCATGTTCATCTTCGGTCCTCCGGGCACTGTTCCACTTTTCGCCCGTACCTTTGGTTACATCAGCATGACTGCGGTTACTATTCAGCTCTTCTTCCCATGCTCTCCTCCGTGGTACGAGAACCTGTACGGCCTGGCACCGGCCGATTACTCGATGCCCGGTAACCCTGCTGGACTCGCCCGCATCGACAAGCTCCTTGGAATCGACCTGTACACTTCGGGCTTCAGACAATCCCCCGTCGTGTTCGGCGCCTTTCCCTCTCTGCACGCGGCGGACTCAACCTTGGCTGCCTTGTTCATGAGCCATGTGTTCCCCCGCTTGAAGCCTTTGTTCGTCACCTACACTCTGTGGATGTGGTGGGCGACGATGTACTTGTCGCACCACTATGCAGTGGACTTGGTTGGTGGTGGTCTGCTGGCCACGGTCGCGTTCTACTTCGCCAAGACCCGATTTCTCCCGCGCGTCCAGAGCGACAAGACCTACCGCTGGGATTACGACTACATCGAGATCGGTGACTCAGCTCGCGCATATGGATACGACCTGGCTAGTTTCGATGGCGACTTTAATCTCGACAGCGATGAATGGACGGTTGGATCCTCATCCTCCGTCTCTTCTGGCTCCCTGAGCCCTGTCGATGACCATTACACATGGGAGGGAGAGTCACTCGCCTCCCCAGTCACCGACATTGAAGCGGGAAGACATGTTATCAGCCCTTGATAAGCTCTCGTTCCGACTTCTCACAAACCTCACCCTGCATATAGCATTCGCTTCTTGCATTTATTTAACGATTGGCGTTTTCAACATTTGACGACATGCTGGGTTTATTGCATTGAGCCAATTTCGACACATACATCTTTAATACCGACCGCCTCGCTTCGTCCCTTCGCAGGCTTTTCAGTCAGTTCACTCGAACTTTCGCCTGGCTGAACGTGTTGAGAGTCATCACTTGATGACTCCTCTTTCCGCCTCACTGTACTATCACCGCAATATTTTGGCTGCATAATCGATTCCTCCAGCCCAACATCGGAGCTCCGTCGATAATTTTAATACGGAAGACCCAAAGCGATTTTTCGTCAGACCGCGCTGAGGTCTTGCCTGCGACGCTCGCTGCTGGGAGTCTTTCTGGGCTTTCTCAGAACGACCCATTCGCTTCGATCCCACTTTTTGTCTTTCGCTGTTCGTCAGCTGGTCGAGCTTTACCTTTATTTCACCTTCCGCTCGGCCAGGTACATAGACTTTTATCAATTCGTGTCGATTGCTCACACCATTGGCGCCTAGGTTTGAGACCATTCAATGAAAGAAAAGTTGATTGGAGGCGCTCTCACTCGCTTCCCCGTTTGCACCTGATTCACTATGCATCACCAAGGATGCAATGTTGTTTAATGACCCTTTTTTTTGCATTGGCATATAGACAGAGGGGCTATGACGAAACTCCTTGCTCTCAGGCCGTTGCCACTACCCTGAGACACTTGTTGTCTGTTGTATGAGGAGAGAGGACCTGTTTGGTTTTTATTTTCCAGTTTGGATTGGCAAGGAGAAACCCTCGACGCAAGGAACATTGTCGCGAGGGCCTGCATATATGGTGGTGGAGGATACTCCTTTCTATCTCTCGTCTGTGCCCGCTTTCGTCCTCACGTGGGATATGGAATGCTGGGGAGGGAGAAACAACTTGCAGAATTCTGGTGGCCAATTCAACGCCTGACGCACACGCGCGCACACATACTTTCCCTACTCCTACTCTCAACCATTCTTAAAAACTCCCTATCAACCTCACCCTAATCCTCATGTGTGTGTGAGTATGTGTCAGTGCGTCAGGAAGGCTTTATCTAATTCTTGAGAACCTGAACAAGCATTTTGTTACTCCGCTGCAGTTCCAGCACGAGCTTCAGTCGCCAGGCATTATTAATTATAATTATTTTCAAACCAGGCAGTGTTATGATTTATGAAAGAAACCCATTCAAACCAAACTCTTTGTTTATATTGTATATCAAAAACAATATTTATTTTCCCCTTTTGCTTGAATTAGTCTGTAGGATGGTTCGTATGTATGTGTGTAAGTGCTCGTTTGAGTATGTATGTCTATACTACTGGTTTTGGAGAATCACTTATGAACAATACTAGTCATAAGTCGTTGAAGATCCATGACTGGGTATATGGAGAGTGGCCCGTCCAAGTACCTCCTTCAGGGATAATACCAGATAACAATTCTTTTATAATCCGTGTGATGTCATTGCACATATGTCATCATCTTTGATCTTTCTTCTTTTCTCTATTATCAAGTCATGAAAGCAAGGGCAGTCTTCTCTGATGCGTCATAAGATAGAATGAGAAATGTGTATGATGTAATGCGCTGTATGGATAATCGGATTGAGATTGGTTATTTGATGATTGGGGAAGTGTTTCGTAATAGATAACTAAGATCTCATGCCGGGAAAACGAAAAGGGAAAAATCAGTAGACGCTTCCTCTAATGCTTTGGTCTTCGCGGCGTTGGGCTTCTAGGGCGTCGTCTTCGTCTTCGACTCCAGGGGTCATGGCGGTAGTACTAGTAGTGTGGTCATTAGGGTCGTCTGCGTGCTCGTGCTCGTGCTCGGGTTCGTAAGTCTGATTACTGCCTTCGTGGACGTGCTGAGACTGGTCCGCCTGGCATGCTGCGCATTGCTCGGAGAAATACTCGTCATGGTCTTCGTCGTCGTTGTCGTCATCGTGGTTGTCGTATTGTTGCTGCTGCGGCTGCACTTGATGTTGGGTGAGGATGTTGGCTACGCGCTTCGCTTGGATGGCTCGACGACCGCCGGAGGTGGTGGAATGGTGGGGATGGCGGTGGTAATTGTGAGAGCGGGTGCGACGAGGTCGCTCGCACTGTCGGCTGCTGCTCTCGTCGTCGCCGTCGTTGCCGAGATCCTGGGACGGTTTGCGAGAGGGGTCCAGGCGATGGCTGTGGTGCTGATGGTGATGTTGGTGGGGATAGAGGTGGTTGGAGGTGGAGGCGGAGCGCGGACGGGCTTCTGGAGCCGACTGGGTGGGTTCATGCTGGTGCTTATGGCCCGAATGGTGGTGATGGTGGTGGTGCTGATATTCGTGTTTATCATCCCGCTCGTCCTCAGATGGTGCAAGGCTGTTCGCTCCGCTCAGGGAGCCACCGCCATCACGGCCGACCATATGGATGTAGGCATAGGTGGAGCGGGGTGGGTGAAGGAGGTGGTCTTCGCTGTCGCGGTGGAAGTGCCGGAGGTCTGGCCGGCGCGGGACTGGATTTGAGCTGGGGCTGGGGCTGGAGCGGGTCGATGAGGGAAATGGTTGGTCGGATGATTGACTTGTGTCAGTCAAGGCAATGGCCTTTGTTCGGATGGGTAGTGCCTTTTCCAAGGTCGCGCTCGAGACCTCGAGTTCTAGTTGAGTGCCATGAAACTCGTACTTGGGCGAAGGCGCGGGGTGTGTTCTCTCTAACGGGCGAACATCTCTCGACCGATCTCCAAGTGCTGGCTCGGGGGCTGTGATCATATGTGGTTCTCCATGCGCGGCCGGATCTTTCGAGGTTGTAGTCGGAGAAGCATCGTGGTCAGCGTCAGTGTTCTCTGAGTTGTGCTTGGGATCGCTTGTCTTCCTGGAGACGGGGGATGAAGTGTCCACGTGAAGCTTGGGCTGTTCTGATCCGTGTGCTCGAGCTGAACGCAAGGAGTTCCCTCTTCGAATTCCGTGATTACACCCCTCGGGACAGCCACCCCACTTGCGTCTGACCGGTACCGGCGTTGTCTCCGATGGCGTTGCGGGCTGTGTAGGGCTGAGGCCTTTCGCTGCACGTTCGTGTTGCCGCTCCAGCTCTTTTTCCTTGCGCAGATCGGACCAAGTCCGGAGCTGATTTTGGAGGACATATTTACCATTGTCTGGATTGAGTTTCAAGATAACAAACTCGCAATGGTTGATGTTTCGTAGATCCTCAAAGTATTCCACGCTCCAGTGGTACCATTTCATGAGAAATACTCTCGTCATTAAGCCATGCGTAACCAGCACGCAGACACTAGCGAAGTCGTTCTCTCCGAACAGGCGCCAAAGGGACTCGTTGAAACCACTGACGCGGTCGTAGGCGTCTGCGGCAGACTCACCGTTGGGTATCCGGTAGAAGAAGTGTCCATAATCAGCCCTTTCCAGCCACATTCGTTCCATTTCGGCCGAGCAAGGTTGAAAGTTGCCAAAGTCCTGCTCGCGCAACCGAGGCTCCTCATAGACCTTGATTGTATGCCGCGGGAACGGGGATGGGGATGGCGAGTCCGATGTCAAGGACTGAAGAATGCCCTCCGTGGTTTCACGTGTGCGACGATAGGGAGATGTGAAGAAGTGTATCGTGTCATCTGGTCGGAGTAGGGCGCGTAATTTGCTTCCTGCTTCCAGAGCCTGGCGATGTCCTTCCGGGGTGAGTTTAACCCGATGGTCCGGGATGGTCTGGTGAATCTCGCGGTTTTTGTTCCCTTCTGATTGAGCATGTCGGATCAAGATGATCATCTGTGAAACAGGTGAGCGACCGAAGAGGAATCACCATCGAGGGCTGTGACACTTACCCGCGGCTTGCCCATGGTTGTTGTGGTGGCATGCGGTGGTGTACAACTGATGTGGGGATACGAGGCGAGGTACAGGACAATCGCAGCAGACTGTAACGGCGGGTAGTGAAACACAAAAAAAATGCACCCGCTGACTGGCCGATTTCACGAGAAACTCGTGGCTTGTAAATCAGTCTTCGTATTTCGAGAACCGATCGATGGGAGATCCCAGAAAATGAGTTGTTGAGGAGAACGAGGATTTGGAGGATTTGCAAATGCGGCGGGACCATTGGAGGAACCTGGGGATTGCCTGATCCAGTTAGCGCATTCCAGTGATGTCAGTGCCCTGGTTAGTCAGCAATGGCCTGCTCAGGCACAATTCATCTATCAGTATTATACTCCGTTTACTAGATATCCTACAATGCCTGCGGCCAGGCTAGATAACTTCTCTCGATCTCGACCTCGATCTTAATCTTCCTGGAGCTGATGTAGTGTGAAGCTCACAAAACTATTGATTCTCATGTCTTAGTCAATAGATCAGCATGCAACGAGTTGCTTGATGTCATTTTGATAGTCTTCCTCTTTGTATTCCGTCTAAAACTTTTCTTCTCAAATTGGAGCTTTCATCTGCATGCTGGTTCACATTGAGTTCGTGTCGGACTTCGTGGACATTTGGCATCGTGGGATATGGTCATCTTTGACCATCACCGCGTTTAAAAGAATGCCAGCGGTGGTGTTTCCATTGAGGGACTATGAATTGCACGATGAACCTGAGTTTCTGGCTTGCTTGCCCTCTCCCACACAGATTGAAGGAGCATGATTGTGGTAAGTAGTTAATCCCAGTGGGCATTCCAGTTCTCGCCCGTTCCGGGAAGGACGACACTATGTGGGGAACAGTGTGGGGTAGAAGCGCTTTTCCCCTCCTGGTTGATATCCATAAGATAATTCTATCTGGTCTCGAAGAGAGCTATGGTTTGAAGTCTACTTCATGCCAGTGCCGTCCACATTGGAGTAGTTGACTCGACAGGGAGCGGCGCGGCGGGGATTGATCGCTGGGCGAAGATCAGAAGCTCAGATGATTAGCTAGAAAGGTGTAAAGTCTAGAGGTGAGAGTGATAATTTCCCTGTCAGACGCATGTGACGTGAGCTTAGCTTCCAATTGAAAGGAGATATCATGGATCCATGGTGTTATGAGGTGTTTCTAGTTGTGGCTTAGAAGCTGTGGGCAGACAGTTAGTAATTTATACACTCCCCGCGACAGACTAAGCCTGGGCTGGCCAGTGACCCGCCAAGGCGGCATGCCGTACTCATCCGTTAACTTATCCGTCGCAAACCAAAGCTGGCCAGTTTCTCCTGTCTTAGTAGGTGACGGTGACTTGACTTCCACTGGGCAACTTCACAGCCTCTCCCACAACTCTCCTTCCTTTCTTTGCCCCTGGGCTCAGGCGAAAGCAATTATGGCCGATTATCTTTACGAGCTCCTGGCTCCTCAGCTGGATCCAACCACCAATGCTCCTTCCAATCTCCGCTCCCCGGAGCACAATCCCACCACCGCCCAGTACCTCAATCGTCTACCGACCCTCTCCCTTCAAGCATTACAGACGACAGAGCCTCAGTCCTTAACACAGTCCTCCCACTCGACCCTTTTGTCCCTCCAAGCGCTCGCCAACCGTTCTCACAAAGCCTTCGTGGCCTCCGCAGACCATTTGTCCAACCTTCGCACAACTATCCCCCAGTTGAGCCGCGACGCCCAAGCACTACGAGATTCAATCCCCAAACTCGACGAGGAAGCCGTTCTATTCTCTTCGAAATATAGCCGAGCAACCGAGAATGTATCCCTTGAGCGGCGGAAGAAGGTCATGCAATTGGCAAGAAATGTGGACCGACTCTCGGACATTTTGGAGCTGCCAACCTTGCTTTCTACAGCGGTGTCATCCGCCGCGGCAAGCTCGGGTGGTACAGGGAGTTCCGCCTCGACCACCTACTCGACTGCACTGGATCTTTATGCGCACATCAAGAGACTACAGACTTTGTATCCGGATTCCCCGCTCATCAAAGACGTGGTCATGCAGGCCGATGAAGCGATGAAGGACATGACCTCCAATCTAATTGCTGGGCTGCGGATGCAGAACCTGCGGCTAGCAGCTGCCATGAGGACCGTTGGCTGGCTGCGGCGAGTGGCGCCCGAGCTGGAAAACCTATACAATGATGGAGGGACTACTTCCGGCGAGGGGGCCTTGGGTGCCGTATTTCTGATCTGTAGACTGGCAAATCTGGTATCAATGCTCGAAGCCCTGGATCCTTTGCGAGAGTTGGCCGACCAGGAGACGCAGCGCAGACTCCACAAGACCGACAAACCAAACAGTGCGACAGCCACTTGGTCAGATGGTCACCAGACGGAGAAATACTTGAAACGATATATTGAGATTTTCCGCGAACAAAGTTTTGCTATTGTCTCCTTATACAGAAACATTTTCTATCCTGACCAGTCCGAGTCGGAATTAGCCGTTGCCGGTCTACGTGGAATCGATAGTCGAGTCAAGGCGGTAGCCTCGAAGTCAGCCCGTGCAGAAATTCCCTTTCAACGTCTTCCGTCTGCCATGGCCACTTTTCCCATGCAGCTGGTCGAATTGCTCGCGGATACGTTGCGCACGTATCTTCCCAATGTTCGCGACAAGAGCTCGCGTGAAAGTCTCTTGACCCAGGTCCTGTATTGTGCAGCCAGTCTTGGTCGACTTGGGGGCGATTTTGGAATGATCCTTACGGAGTTGGGAGACGAGCAGGACGAAGACGATGATGACGATGATGATTTAGCCTACGAATGGGAGGAGGTGACACGGAAACACCGAGCCTTGGCAGGGCGGTTGGAGCAGCTGACTGGGGGTGGTACAACCACAGGGCCTTCTTCCAAAGGGACCTTGCGAGTTGCATCGCCAGCTTAGTGAGGGACTGGAAGTGACAAAGTCACAAAGTGACGAAGAACGTACTGTAAGGATATTGCCAGCAAAGCTGCCAACAAACAAACAAAAACCAACAAATCGGCCATTGTCAGTGTCAGCGGAGTGTCATTGAAGGTGAAGAAGAAGGGATGAGCGTCTTTTGTTTCTCAATAAGGGAAGTCAGGACACCCGGGGGTCGCTAACCCGATAAGGCATGGCATCCGCCGTCCAACGCTGTCTGGACCATCCATCCGTCATCCTCCCTCGCTCTCTCGCTCCCTCCCTCCCTCTCCCTGCTCTCTCTTCTCTCCCCCATCCCTTTCAACAACCTTTAGACCGACCACTCTTTCTCACTGATCCTATACGCCTCTTGTCACCTCTGAACCCTCTGACACTCCTCTCCGAGACTCCTTCTTTGTGACCGGTGCTGGTTTCCGGTCTCTGATCTATCCTTCTCCCCCCCGCCCTGCCGCCGCCGCCGCCGTCGCCGTCGCCCGTCTCCGTCTGTTGTGACGTTCTCCCTTGCATACCGTGCTACCGATTATACCCTCCTGAGCAATGAAGATAATGTCCTTGACTACGTGAAGAAACTCCATCATATACACAAACTTGCGACCTTTATCTCAACATCCCTGCCTCCTTCCTGTGGCCCCGATTCACGATGGCTGCCCCCGCTCTCCCCACCAGTGGGTTGATCGATCCAACAAAACAAGCCGAGTATCCTATTGTGCTGGGTGACAGGCTCGCTGGCAAGGGCACGTCGAACTCCCAATTAGTCAACATTCAATATAACTACAAAACCAAATCTGCGACCGCCCGATCTAAAATCTCTCGATCAAGGCAATCTCGGGACCGTTTCAATTTGACGATCACGGACAAAGCACCAAATGCTGAGCAGAATGTGTTGACCTACACATATCAAGGCAGTGTAGATCCGGCACAAGCTGCGCTGGAATCTGCTGAACATAATCTGGTCCTGGTGTTTGACGCCAATCGGAAAGTGTTCGTACTGGAACCGGTAACGACACAGCTCAACTTCAATCTTCGGTCAGCCCCAGCGAAGTCACACAAGCAGGTCCTTGAACAATATGAGCAACTACGAATGTTACAGGAGGAAGACCATGGATCGGGTGACGATCGGGCGTCTGACAATGCCAGTGGTAATGATGACGGCCCAGCGGATGACAACAACCCATTCGATTTTCGTCATTTTCTCCCAAAGGAGAACGCCGATGACGACAGATCCGCTTCAGACACCAGTGTAGGCAAAGCGGCGACACCCTTAATGTCTGCTATAAAACCCACTCCGAGTCCCAAGCCCTTGCCGGACAAGCAGAAGCAGCGGGAACCACTGCTTCGGAAAAAGGAGCGTGCAGAGGCTGTCAAACACCCGAAGTCCACACCGACAAAAGCAGCACCAAAGTCTCCGGCATGGACCGAACGCAAGGGAACTGACCGGAAGGTCGTCAAAGAGGATGACGTGCGGGTGAGCACAGCGAAACCCCCGCCGGCTGAGACTGGCTTGGGGTTGGTCTCGTCCCAGATCACCGAGCCTTCGCCGGGGTCAAATATCATCATCGACGGTGATCTGATCATCGAAATGGGCTCGCCGCGGCCCTCGAGAATTGACACGACCTACTTCTCCGATACGCACACACCGGCCAGTGACGATCACGAGGAGGAAGACGATGAAGATGTTGACCATCTCCGACTTCCTTCACCAACCCGTCACGGGAAAGCGCCTGCAGTCCGCGAGCCTGTCTCTGCGCCACTCGTGGATGAAGATGAGCTGGATGATGATGACGCCCTGGCCGCTGAGATGGAAGCGGCCTTTGAAGAAAGTGCGCGGGAGGAAGAAGAGGCACGTAGCCACCAGTCGCAGCCACCATACTCGTCGCATCTCTACCACGCACCTAGTGATGATGAGAGCGAGGTCAGCGAGGAAGAGTAATGTTGTCTCTTTGACGACTCTTGTTGATTAACCTGTATTTCACTCTTGTAACAAGTCTACATGCATACAAGCAGGGCGCATTGTGGAGTTTACACTGTTTTACCTTGAAGACCAGCGGGGGCAGACGTTCATGGCAATTGATATAATACCAGCTGTTGCACCGTCCGTGTATTGAGAAGTGTATTGAAGACTGGTTGACCAGACTGTCAGTGTTATAGCATATTGCATATTGGTATAATTATATGACAACTGTAACACTGAGAAAACCATTTGTGAGAGTAACAAACAGTCCGAATGCCGGTTCAACGCGGCGGCCGATCTAGATCGGAACAACTGGATGATCCGGGCCGCATCGTCATTGGGCCAAGTGCCAGTCAAGAAAAACCACCGCTCTAGAAAGGAGCTTGACCGGTTCCTCCGGCAATAATCGACGACACCACGAGATTCTCACGATTTACAACCCAGTCCATCGCACTCAGCCGTTACGGAAATTACCCCCACCTTCTTTATAACGCTGATTGTCGCAACCGGTGGACTAACACGCGTGGTGCGACTGACCTCCCCATTTTCGGCATCCGATGCGATGAGGATTCACCCGCGGGCCATGGTTGAAACGACTCGATAAACCTCCAGGCGACGAGACAAAGTGGCTCACTGTCGCCAGTGGGCTACACTAAGGGTGCGCCTTCATATACTGCCTTGTTCCTTCGACAGTCTTCAAGTAGGGTGACTGAAGAATACTCGATCGGAACCTTACCCCAAGCTTGCCTGCGCGTGCGGATTCGGGCTCTCGGGATCGATCTCTCTCACGTTGTGTACAGTTCTTCCACCTCCCACTCCTTCGAGATAAACTTTGCTCGCATTAGCGTCACTTTGTGCTTTGAGGGAGTTGGACTTTGCCGATAAAGCTCATATGCACACGATGGCTTCTCCGCGCGGCCACCGCCCAAGTCCAAGGCCTGTTCCTGCGCCTTCGAATTCCGTCCTCCTCGCAACCCAAGCTCAGTGGCTCTTCACCGATGAGGAGCTCACACGAACGCCGTCACAGCTCGATGGTATGAAAATGGAGGCGGAAAATACATCCCGCAGCAAGGGCGTGAATTTCATTTCCCAGGTGGGTATCATGCTCAAGCTGCCGCAACTCACGCTTGCGACGGCCGCCGTCTACCTCCATCGTTTTTTCATGCGATACAGTATGGTCGATCTACCGCAACGACCCGGAATGCACCCCTACCCCATCGCTGCTACGGCCTTGTTCCTGGCTACAAAGGTTGATGAAAACGTGCGGAGGATGAAGGAGCTTGTGGTTGCTTGCTGTCGGGTCGCCCAGAAGCAGCCGAATCTGGTGGTTGACGAGCAGTCCAAAGAGTTCTGGAAATGGCGCGACACGATCCTCGTCAACGAGGATACCCTGCTGGAGGCACTGTGCTTCGACCTGCAGCTGGAAGAGCCGTATCGCATCCTCTACGAATTCCTGCTGTTCTTCGGCGTGGCCGATAACAAACAGATGCGCAATGCGTCATGGGCTTTCGTCAACGACTCGATGTTTACCGTCCTCTGCTTACAGTTTACCGCTCGCAACATTGCCGCCGCCGCCCTATACGCTGCCGCCAAGCACTGCGACGTCGGATTTGAAGACGACGAACTCGGTCGGCCCTGGTGGGAGCAAATCGATGTGGACATCAACGAGGTGCGTCGTACGGTCACGAGAATGGCACAGTTATATGAAAACAATGCCCTGCAAAGAAACACGTACTACCTGTCCGCCCCCACCGCGTCAGACGAGGGTACTGAGAAGACCAGGATCCCGCGCGCGGGCGGTACGACGGAGCCCGCGCCAGGAGCAGACCCCGTCAACGGGCGCAAGCGGTCCAGGGAGCCCGAAGAGCAGACTCACGACCGCAACCTGCACGAATCGACTACATTGCGCGACCACGAGCCAAATAGACAGAATGGTACACGGTCGCCGAAGCGACAGCGGAGGGAATCGGAAGGCGTGGTGGTCGACAGAGGCCCTGCGCATGAATCCTCGACTATCCCCCACTCTAACGGAGGGCCACCGGCATCTCAAGACCGACACCACGGCAACGGTCACGTCTCTGCGGGACAACTCCCGCCGCCTCCCCATCACTCACAACCACGCCATCCGCATCCCCTGCCCCCTGCCCCTCGACCGTTCCCTCGCCGCGATAGCGCCAGCCGGGGAAGTAAGCCGGGGCAACCGGTGGATCCGATCCAGCAACGGATCGACGAGATTGTACAACAGAACATGTCCTCCCACGGGTCTCCGAGCTCTGCTCGATCTGAGCGACGGCCAATTGACCGTCATCGCAGCGACTGGGACGTAGAATCAGACGAGCGCAGACGACGCCCGTCTGCTGGTGGCAGGAAACCGTCCTACGAAGAACATTCGAGCCACTCCCGTGCACCACCTCCACCTGCTCCTCCACCTCCACCTCCGCCACCTCCTCCGGAAGAAGCCCGACCACCGTCACCGAAACCAACGAGAGCCGTTGAAAATGACGATGAGGGTGGAGGAAGTGAGGAGGGCGAGCTTTGATGAGCGTTGTTGTGCTTTTTTCTTACTTGTGGCTTTTTATCTTCATGAGAACCGATAGATATCTACTATGCACTGGAAGTTGCTGCACTGTATATAGTGCAACCCGGACGGAACCGGAAGGAACTCCCGCAGCTCGAGCAGAATCGTGCTCTTTGTCTTTTCTTTGTGCTAATTCATCGATGGGCCGGCATTGCTCATTCATTGCTACTTCGCTTGGCTTGGCGCCGTGTTGGTTTGTCTGGAGAGAGGCGAAGGGTCGGGGATGAGAGGGACATTTTGTACTATACCTTTTGCTTAGACTTGAATCATATTCTTTCGAGTGTTGTGTGGTTGGTGCAATTGAGATGGCGGCGCCATATTGATGATTAGAGCAGCTCTACGATGTAGCATGGATCCTATGCCAGAGCACTGCAACTACAGATGACGGCATCTTGCTAGCTGTATTATAGCTCCGTCACTTTTCTTTTTCTTGTACAGCACAGAGTACACTCTGAACACATCACCCATCGATGCTGGTGGTGGAGAGTATTCATGGGCTGGTTCTATGTCTACTCCCTGCTCTATATTTTGCCTTATTTCGTGCCTATACTCTTGGGTCCGGTGACTGATCGAAGTTCCACCGCGTGACATCCATACTCAGGCTTCAGAATGGAGGTGCCGTCTTTATTACATTCGCAAGCAATAGCTACCTACTGAGCGACTTATGTCTCATCCTAAAGCTCGATCTCCTGCACCTCGACCTCCATGGTCCAGTCGCCCCTCCACTCCCTCGCCCGGTACCCTCCTCCCTCCGCAACCACATGCCTCACGCTCATCCTCGATAGATTCTTCTCCCGCACCAACTGCACGCCTTTTCCTACCTCCCCAAGGACCCACTGCTTCGTCTGCTCTTCTCGTCGGTGCCCCGGCCGCGCCACTTCAGATAAACCCCCCGCGAAACCCATCCTGCACGGGACTCAACTGGAACCACAGACACGATGCCGCCGCACCCGCCATGCCCGCCCAGGGCAGAGGGAAGCCAAACACCGCTCGCTGTCCGGACTGCGTACACCGTCCCGCGATCAGGACCACCGTCAGATCCTCGTCGCTGTCTCGGTCGGCTGCCAGCGTCTCTGCCGTTTCGTTTTTCTCGGAGGTGGTGGTGTACGTCTTGCGCAACGCGAGTGCTTCGAACGCCACCGTCTCCGCCAGGACCATGCCCCACTGCGCTAGCACGGGGCGGGTTGCAATCTTGCTGGGTTGGGGCAGGGACTGCGTTGCGGGATGCTTGCGCCCTCTCCCTCTCCTTGTGGAACCCCTCCACCTGTCCGGAAAGCTGAGGTGCGGAGACCCGCGCCGTCGCCGGACCCTGGAACATCACCCGCCGGAAATCGGCTGGCGTGCGTGAGGTTGCTTTCCTCGAAGAGCTGGGCGGAGAGGGCGGGGTTGGCGAGCGTGAGGGCGCGGAGGAGCGCGGCGGGGGTTAAGGAGTGGGGGAGGGGGAGGGAGGGGAAGGGGAAGGTGGAGAGGTAGGCGAGGAGGTGGTGGATTTGGGTGAGGGCGTTGCGGTGGGTCAATTGGAGGGAGGGTGACGGTGTGCTCTGGGGTGGAGTGGAGGAGTTGGTGGAGGTGGGTGGTGGGGAGGAGAGAGGAGGCTTATTGTTTAGCTGTTGTTTGGAATGCAAGGTAGAAAGAAAGAGTTGAGGTTGAGAAAGCAGAGAGGAGAGATGAGTGGGAAGGGAGGGGAGATGAGGTGGAGGAAACCAGACACAAAAGACAAAAGAGTGTGCCTGACAGTCAGACCAGGCTCTCACTAGTTACCTCGTAGTCAGACTAGGAGCCCAGGGGCAATTGTTTGCTCTTCCCTCAGCCAACAATACTATAACAGCTCAACAAACAGTCCCTTTTTCCAGTTCCAGACCAAATCCAACATCGGCCCCAAACCCTAGCTTGTGCTGACGGGGGGCCAAACACTTCCCTACTACGACATCAACAACAGGATCGAAAAGAAACAGCCCCCATGCTCAGGTCCTCCAGGAGCCTTTGGAAGTCTCAACCTGAGACCCTTGCAGGACCATCTTGCCTGCAACCTTCATTTCCGTGACTGCCGCCTGGACTGGACTGTCACTGTCTGTTGATACTGTACATTGTAGTAGTACAGTCAACAATACGACAGATAGAGAGGAGAATATAAAGCCCCTGACTCTCCACCAGAAACCTCACAGACCCAACCCCCATCCACTCATTTGTGTTGTTTAGTTTTGTACTTCCCACCACCCTCATTTGACAGCCCCCCCATAGTCTACGGCTTTCTCACGCCGCACAATGAAAATCAACACTCTCTTCTCCCTTCTGCTCGCCACCCTCTCGACGGGGGTGACCTCCACCCCAATTCCCAACGCGGACCCCGATCCTCAAGCCCACGGTTCCATCCAATCCATCAACCTCGACAGCAGATCCGTGCACAATGTCGACCCCCTCCGCAAGCTCCCGGACATCCACACCCGGTCCCTCGACCTGCCGCTGGCGGCCGAGCTATTCAGCCGCGAAGAGGGAACCCCTCGGAACGACGACGACGACAACACGCTCTACACCCTCCTCACGCGGGACAACACCCCCAACGAGAACAAGAACGACGACAACAACAACAACGAGGAAGACGCGATAACCAACCTAACCCCACGGACCTCCACCTCCGCCCACCAAACCATCGAAGAAACCAGCACCTAGCAGCTCTTCGCCAAGGTCCACAACAGCAGGACCGCCGGACAGCTATTACGCCTTCACGGTCAAGTAACACGACGGGCGACGGGGCCGGGCGACGCCAGCCCCACGGACGTGCTGGCGGAGGCGCAGCGGGATTACGGGTTCGACCACATTCGCCCTGGTGGTGGGCAAGGTCAAGGACTACTTCGCCCAGCCGGAGCATCAGATTGTGGGTGGCTAAGACGAATGATTGTCTGACTTTGGTGAGGTGGGATTTGGAGGGGTATCTTTGTTTTTTTTTTTTTTTTTTCTTTCGCACTTTTTGTTGGAGTATATAGTGGTTTAAAGGGGAGCGGGGAGGGGGGGGAAACGAGGATGCAATGTGCTTGGGAAGATGAAAGAGAAGGGTTGAGGGGTTAGGGCTTGGACTCATGAGAGGGGACATGTAGTTTTCATTCTGTATAAGATGGCCGGCATTCGCCTGGTATGGCAATTCAGTTGTCAGGCTGACCATGCAAAGAATCAATCAGGTCTAATTCAAAAGGAGCATCCGGACACATTGACATCCGTGTTTTCAGGGCTCGGAGGGAAGGATAACCATCGTCTTGGACTTCTTCTTTCTTCTTCCATGATACATGTTCCTGTGTGCCCAAGGATTCCGGGTTCACATTATTCGGGGGGATATTGACGTCGGTTCCCTACTAATCGTATCGAGCCAGACGCAATGACCCAGCAATGATACACGCACAAGGAAATAGAAAGCAATCCGTTTACTGACCATGAATTTGAACAGTCCGAGGGACTGTGCTGTGCACAAGGGTATACGTGACTTCCCTTTCCACCTCGAGCCACTCTGCTTCCTGACGGTGGTCAATGTAATGCATCCATTGGCACATGCGCGGCCCCGGCGCCCGACTGCTGCACAGTCACATGAATCTGACTCGTCCGCCAGATCCCCCGCCGCGAATCCGCGGCATCCGCTTCCCCATCCTGATCATGGGGGGGAATCGTGTCCAGCGGCAACTCCGACTCGGACGGGAGACGCTGGGCACCCGAGGGCTTGGGAGTGGTCGAAAGCTTGAAGGCGGATCCGCCGGAGTACGGATGGGAGGGATGGCTGTCGGAGCGGTAGCCCTTGGATTCGAAGGCTTTGCGGAAGAAGGGCCGGAGCGTGGGGATGCAGGCCGCCATGATGACGACGTTCTGCTCGATGCTGTGGACAGTGTATCCAGGAAGTCAGGCAATGATTGAGAGGGCGGGGATGGATAAGGGGGGGATGAGGACGGAACGTACAGGCCCCAGACGACTAGCGGTACTACATTATATACTGAACAACTTCCATGTTAGTCAACGGGGTGGGTAGTTGGGGAGGATGCGCTACTTACGTGGATCCGTCCGGTCCGTAAACAGATGCAGATAGGTGGCCTTGACGATGGTCACGATCGCCGAGAGCAAGGTCAGCCCCATCATGATGCACACCCCCACCTTGGTCGAGGTGCGCATCTGCAGCTTCCAGAAGACGCGGATGGGCACCACGGCCAGAACGATGTCCGTCATCGTGGTGTAGGCACTGACCCAGTAGGAGAAGTCGTCGAAGACGCTGGCGTCCCAGCACCGGCCCTCCCGCGAGGCGTCCCACAGCTTCTGGGTGGGCCGGCACTGGAAGAAGACGATGAAGACGGAGACCATGGCGAAGACGACCTGCATCGTCACCATAGCGTAGAGACCGCGCGTGCGCAGCGGGTTCGGGTCGAGGAGGTGGCTGATGAGGATGGCGATGGAGATGTTGGGGAAGCTAAAGGCACCTGCATCCCGCCCAGGCATCAGTTATCAAGAACTATCGCCGGAGATGAGCGGATATCAAGTGCAGGCGTACCGATGTTGAATGCTGCCATCATGTTAACTACCTCGGCATCGAACGCCTGACTGAGCAGGAAACTCACGGAATGCTATGATCTGCCATTTGGCCGTTTGGACATATCGGTCGGTGCCATGGTCGGCAATCACCGCCGCCGTATGGCGACCGAGCCCTAAGGTGACCGCGTACGAGACAAATGCTGCGGCGATGATGCTGAGGCCCTGCAGTACAGTACAGTGCAGTACCTCTGGTCAGCGGAGTCCCAGGTAATTATGCATCCAGTCCCTCGCATTCATGCAACTGGGTAGGTGAATTACCATTGAAAAGAAAATGAAGAAATCATCCCATCCCAAGCTCTTCGCGACATGTCCTCGAGCAAACAGCTTCAACGCGACCACGGCAATGGCAATGCCAGTGAACACCCAGGCTACTGCATTGATCTCGGCGGCTCGACTTTCACTGAAATCCACATCCGTGTCGAATGAAGCCATTCAGACTGCCTCGAACCACACGGTCGGACCGTGCCGTCTGCCAGCCTCGAATGCTGCAATGGTGGAAGGTGAAGGTGCCCGCCGCAAAGTGGCCCAAGCACGAGAGATGGGCCGGTTTTCTCCTCGATCTTGGAGAACAGGCATTGGCAAAATGGGGACGTCCACGTAGGCTGTGTCAAAAACGCACGATATAAGGAGGGCAGAGCGTGAGAGGAGAAACGGTTCCGGGAAAATATCTCCTCTGGCACGGGCGTCATTCGTCGCAAATGTTCGGCGTGCGCCACAGGCTCTCTAGCGGCCCTCGGTAAACGTCACAGGTTTGGAAGGATCTGGTGCGGTCCAAGTTTCTGCGAACGATATTACGATTGAGAAGCATTAGTACCATGGAGCTAAGATGTCCGGGTCCGGAATGTAGGGTTTCGCGGAGATGGCGGGAAGTGGAGCGGCAATGAGTCTCCATTTCCAGCCTGCGGATCGTTCCGTTGTTCCCCAGCTGGCTCGCTCCTCCATCGTTGTTGATGGATCTGAGGCAAGGTGAGTACGAGACCGTCTACAGTCCGCAGTATTCTCTCTTCAGTGTGGGTAACCATCTCAGTGATACAATACGTATCTCGAAAGTATTGCGAGACAGGAACGGGGCGGGTTACAAGCCCCGCGTGGCTCGCAGTCGAAGGAGCGCTAGCATGCGTTAACCCTCTTAGCCTGACGGCGGTGCCTGTGTCCGGTCTTTTCGCTTCGTCGCTACAGAATGGCATGACGGACTTCCAACGGAGATGGTCTTAGCATGCACTCTGGAGGCCAGCTGTCTCTAGCAGACACCCCTGTCTCGCTGCATGTACAGAACGCATATGCACCCCGGGGGGTTCTTCCTATAGTATGTACTGTACGGATACAGTACCTGCAGCAGGATCCTTGTCTGCCACGGGGACAATTGCAGGGATCTTTCATCCTTCGAGGACTCAGCCTTTCCCTACATAAATCTGCCCCTATCACTCAAACTCAGGCACCGAAGCTGGGGTCGAAGATGGACGGACGACTGACTGCCAAAGGCGAAAGCCACTTAGCCTCGTCTCGAGCAGACACACGTGTTGAGATACAGACAGACTGTTTCTATCCACTTCTCCATGGGCTAGAATGTGACTAGCTTGCACTGAACATGGCAGCCGTCCATCTGCCGGCTACCCCGCCTGGAAACGTGGAAAGATATATGAAGCCCATAACAACCCCAGGAACCCCTCAATGCGCTTCTCTCCATTTCCCACTCCCCCCTTCACATCAAAACCATGACGAATCCCTCCGTTTCTACCATTCTGGAAGACTTGGCCGCAGCAGGCAAGGCCTATGACCAGGCTGAGCCTGGGGCACGGGAAGCCCTCATTGACCGCAGCCGTGCCCTGGTGGCCGCACTGGAGATGCCCAGTGAATTCATTCAACGCAGCTTCTGGGCCGAGGTATGAGCGGCATACCCTTTTGATGTAAAACACCTACTAACGCACTCGCTTGCGACACCCACAGCCCGCCATGTCCGCCATCATCCGCATCGCCGTCGACGTCAAACTCTTCCAACTGCTCCGCGACGCAGGGGAAGCCGGGCTGAGCCCGTCCGCCCTGGCCGCAAAGACGGGCGTCGACGTCGTGCTCCTGCAGCGATTGACGCGCCACCTGGTGGCGATGTACCTGATCAGCTTCCACCACGGCGCCTTCCACGGCACTCCGCTGAGCGACCAGCTGGCGGCCGACAACTACCAAGACAGCATCTCGTTCTGCTACGACACGGCGCGCCCGTCCTTCAACAACTTCCCCACCTTCTTCCAGAACACCCACTACCAATCCCCGCCCGTCGGGAGCCTGAACGGCCCCTTCCAGAGCGCGCATCGCACCCCCCTGCACTTCTTCGACTGGCTCGTAGCCAACCCGCCCAACCTGCCACACTTCGACTCCTTCATGAGCGCCTACCGCGCCGGCAAGGCCAACTGGTGCGACCGGGGCTTCTACCCCGTGGCAGATCGCCTGATCGCCGGCTTCGACACCACCAGCGCCGCAGGCGTCCTCCTCGTGGACGTGGGCGGCGGCCGAGGCCACGACGTGACCATCTTCGCCCAGCAGTATCCCACCCATCCCGGCCGAATCATCCTGCAGGACCGCGAGCCCGTGATCGCCGCCCTAGACGCATCCGCTGCTCCCACCACTCCTGGAGCATTCACGGCGCAGGCGCACGACTTCTTCACGCCGCAGCCGGTCGCCGGGGCGCGCGCCTACTACCTGCACTCGATCCTGCACGACTGGGACGACGACCGAGGCATCCAGATCCTGCGCAACCTGGTCCCCGCGCTGCGCCGGGGCTACTCGCGCGTGCTGCTGAACGAGATCGTCGTCAGCGAGGAGCGGCCGACGCTGGCGGCCACGAGCATGGACCTGATGATGCTGGCGCACTTCGCCGTGCGCGAGCGCACCGCGGCCGAGTGGCGCGCCATCCTGGCCGCGGCCGGGCTCCGCGTCGTGCAGATCTACACGTATCCCGGGGTGGCGGAGAGTTTGATTGAGGCGGAGTTGGCGTGAATTTTTTTTTTTTTTTGAGTCGTTATGTTTTCATTGTCTGTCGAACGTGTTGGTTTTTTTTTTTTTGGGTATGCCCCGACAGAGATGGAGAGGAGATCAAGGTCGGATGAGGCGGGTGACTTGGGGAATTGGCGGCCGGAAAGCTGCAAGAGAGAGTTCATGATTAGATATGTAATAATAGTTGGATGGAAAGAGTTCCTCCCGTCCCTCCCTCTCCCGACTGATGCTGTAAATGCAGTGGACTTGTAGCAAAGTATGGGAGGGGGTTATGTCAGACAAGACCCCCTCAGTGCAAGTGTTGAACAACACCTTGGAGGTATCTGTATGCACTTGAAATCACATCTCGAACCCGCCCGGTACTGCTCGCATGCAGGTCCCGTCAGTGACACACCACACATGGGAACCTGTTACTCTGTATATTGTCCTTCGTATCACTTAGCACCCCGTGCCTCCTTTCATCTACTACACATTGTCCATTAGTCCCCCCTCCAAAAGGAAGAGAGAAATAAAACATGGGAGGAGGCAGTGGACATGGCCAAGGTATTCCGATTTAAACGCATGTACAGTACTCGAAAGGGCCGATGCGGGGGTTGAGGTTGAGGTTGATTTTCCAATGATACTGGAAAGATGGGAATGCAGAGCTGATATAGTTGTTGATTCGGTCAACCACTTTACTGAAGGGGCCGTCCAGTGGGGATGCATAACGGTTTGGTGGCGGGTGGGGGGATAAGCTACACGATCTACTCAAGTCGCTGGGGCCATATGACTACGTAGCTGCTTGAGCACGCACGGCTCTTGTTTACATACTTGGACGGGGCGCTTTGAGATGTCAGACTTGTCAGCCATCGGCTTCACGGCTACCGTAACGCTGAAGACCATCCGAGTTATTGTTCAGTCTGATCGATATATCATGAAAAGCTATGCAATCTGCGAGTCACGCCGGAAAACCACCATCTATCGCCTCATCACACCCCAATCGCCTTGTCCAGCAAACTGCTCGGCGCCACGAAACTAAACCCGCCAAACGGATTACTCTCGCCCAGTCCCAGCGAGACCGGCGGCACCGCCGCCTGAGATGCCTTGTAGTGCTCGTCAAACCCATGCACGATCGGGCTGAGCGGCAGCTGTGTGAAGTCCACCGAGAAGTTCTCCGCCAGCGCTGGGTCCGTCACCACGGGGACGATGGGCGGCGTCACCTCGCGCCGCTCCAGGGCCTTCCAGTCGATCTTGCGGAAGAAGCGGTGGTTCTTGATCGTCTGCAGATCCTTGGGCATGTGGTACCCCAGCCGCTTCGCGGGTTCCTTGCGGAGGAGGCGCGTCAGCAGGTCCTTAGCGTCCGGGCCCAGGAAGTAGGGCAGGGCCAGTTTCTGCTTGAGGATCTTCTCCTGCAGCTTGGCAATGTTGTTCGCCTTGAAGGGCGGGGATCCCGTCAGCAGATCATAGCCCAAGGCGCCGAGGGACCACCAGTCGCAGGCCTTGCCGTAGGGTTTGCCCTGGATGACCTCCGGGGCCATGTACTCGATCGTCCCCAGCGACGAGTTGCAGCGGTCGTCATCGCTGACGGCGATCTTGCTCAGCCCGAAATCCGTCAGCAGCAGGTGCCCTTCCTTGTCGAGCAGGCAGTTCTCCGGCTTGAGGTCCCGGTAGATCACCCCGACCGTCTGGTGCAGGTGCTCCAGCGCCAGCACCATCTCCGCCATGTAGAAGGCGGCCGCGTCTTCGTCGAACATGCGCTCCATGGCCAGGTGGTGGAACAGCTCGCCGCCCTCGGCGTACTCCAGGATCAGGTACAGCTTCTCGTGGTCCTGGAACGCGTAGAACAGCTTGACCACGAACGGGTGGCGATTGACGCTCTCCAGGATCATGCGCTCCGTCTTGGTCTGCTCCACCAGCTTCTTGTGCACGGTGATCGACGCCTTGCGGAACTGCTTCTGCGCATACAGCTTGCCCGTCAGCACGTGGCGCACCAGCAGCACGGTCCCGAAGGATCCCTTGCCCAAACAGAGCAGCGGCTCGAAATCGTCAGACGCCATCTTGCGACAGAGCTGCCGAGTGCGCACGTCCCGCCCGTTCGACGCCTCCTGCGACTTTTCCTCCGCCACCGCATCGGCGCTGACGTAGTCATGCTCCAGAGGCACCTCGTAGCTGGTCAGGACTTCCGTCTGGTCACTGTCCGAGCAGACGCTGGCATTGCTAGGCGTCTCCGAGCGGGGCCCCTGGCCAGACAGGCTCATGGAATCCAGCTGAAGCTTCAGGGCGCTCACCCCACACCCGGTGGCAGGTTGGACCAGCGGGCTGCTAGGGCCGGTCCCGGTTGGCGCGCGGGGACGGGGACGGGAGCTCGGCGCGCGCGAACTGCAGGCCGAGCGGTCCGAGTCCTCGTCGCCCGAGCCGCGAGGGGTGAACCCGCGCACGGTCGAGATGGCCGGAGCCACCGCGTGAGCAGCGGCCGCCTGCTTTTTCTTCTTCTTGCGACGGTCCGCCTTCCCAGCCAAGAGGCTCCCATTCATCTCCGGCGCAGGGAAGGGTTTGGCGCCATTGACCCCCGCGGGAGGCATCATTGCAACCTTCCGCTCGGGACTACGGGCGCTGATCCGGAAGCCGGTTTCTGGGCCATCGTTCATGGTATTGTCCGCACGAGAGTGCGACATGTCGGCCTGCGGGCTGAAAACATCCGCGACCGAAAGGTCATCCGGTGTCATGGTCGCCGAGAAATCCATGCCTCCACAAAAAAAAGAAAAAAAGGGCGAGATACAATTTCGCAAGAAGAGACCGATCACATGCACTCAGGCATCGACAATCTCCAAGTACGCTCGTCCGTGCGGCAACCTAGTTGTGATCTGAACAAAAACAGTTAGGATCCATCAGGCAGAGATACATATACACAAACACGCATGCGCGGGGTAAACTCCAAACCGGTTTTTGCAGGAGACGCAAGGGGATCAAAATGTAAACTCACCCACACACACACACACACACACCAATTGTAGATCAAGGATCCAAAGAGCACCGCGCGCGCAACTCTTGTGAAGGAGTGGATTCGCAGGGGTCCCTCGAGACTCGCACCAAATTACCGTCCGCCCTTATTCAGGACGGACCCTGGACCCTTAGCCAAATCACCTCGCCAGCAGTGAAATCGGGCGAACGAGTGGATGACACGGCCTGGGTGCCAGCCAGAGTGGAGTGATATCGAGACACCGTAGACACCGTCGAGGGGGAGAGATCGGGGAAAGCGGGGGAATCGGTAGGGCAGCCAGCGGCGGAGCAGCGGAGAAAAGCGGACGACAAAAGCGTGGATGGCGCAGACAGGCACATAGAGATACAACGGGGCTAGGTAGCCAACGAGGCAAGTGGGTTGATTGAAGAATAGGAGGTGAAGGTGAAATAACACAAACACAATGAATGTGGTTTCTAGGTTGTGGGGATCAAACAAAATTCCCTTGAAGAGGGGGAGAGAGGGAGATTTAAGGAGGGAAAGGGAAAGGGAAAGTGAAATCAGGCTGAGGACTCGGAAAGCTGACACTGCCTGAGGCTGCGAAACAACCAAGGCCGATGATGCCCGCTAGGCCAATCATCAGCCGCCGGGTGCTAAGCGACGCTAGTCCGCTTCAGGACAGAGCTGCGTCACGTGTCGCCGTCATTGGTCCCAAGTAGGTCAGGCCTCTCTGTTGCCTATTCAGGTAATTCACTTGCTGGGGCATCTCCAGTTGGCGGGCATTCGTCCGAGTGACTTGTCGCATACAAACCCAAAAGGATGATCTCTCTCTATCATATGGCCATTGGTTACCCAAGCACAATTCATATCCAATGAAATTTTAACAGGAGGTACAATACATCCTTCCTACTCAAAAAATGATTGCGACCGAGTAATCTGGACCCCAGATCGTTCTACAAACGACAACGCGCTGGGCTTCTGAACCAACACCGTCACTCGCTCATTCCCAAACTCCATCGTCACAATGCGCGCCACGAAAGTGGCCAGCGCCTCGACCGTCTGGAAACTCGTAGCTTCGACCCGCTAACCCCAACATCAGCAAATGTTCGTTCACAAAAGACACACAGCAGCAATGAGCGTTGCTTACCTCTGCCACCGCCCGCGTCATGGCCTGGTAGGTATTGATCACCGTGGACCCCCAGGGCAGCTGACCGGGGCCCTTGAATTCCAACGAGACGATGACCGCCTGCTTCTCGACTCGCTCGTGGGAGTTGACCCCCAGAATACAATAGCACCGAATCCCATCGATCCGGAACTCCTCCTCCAGCACTACCGGGCACCGCTCGGCCTCCGCCAGGTTGTCCACCGCAGCCGCCCCGTTCCGCTGCCGGTACCCCCAGACGGTCACGCTCCGGTATTTGAGTCCCTCCTCCGCGCGGAGCAGCGCCTTGGGCAGCTGCAACGAGACCTCGCACTGTCCGAACACCGCGTCGATGGGCGGCGGGACGGCCGCCGCCGACGGGTTGCCGAAGATGGCCGCCTGGGCCTGCGCCTGGGAGCCCGCCGACGCACTGCTCCGGCGCCGGGTGTCGTGGTGCTGGTGCACATGGGACATCCGCCGGACGCCGGCGGCGGTCTCGTCGAGGAGGCCCAGCCCGCAGTTCGCGACGATCCCCGCCGTCAGCCGTACGTCCTCCCCGAGCGCAGCCCCCAGCATCTCATCCCGGCGGCTGCCGTCGAGGCTGACCAGCTGCTGCGCCGATGCATCGCCCGACTTGCCGATGTTGCGGATATCCTCCTCCAGGCGGCGGTAGAGCTTCCCGTAGTCCAGTGATAGAGAGACATCGTCGGCGATGGCGGCGGCGACGGCGGAGGAATAGGATAGGTTCAGCGATGCGGAGCAGGGCTGCGGCTTGCTGGGTCGGTGCCATGGGTCCGGGGCCGCAGGGAGCGTCAACTGGATGTTCTGGAGCCGCACGCTGTCGAGCACCGGCGGACGGGGTGGGATATGGACGTTTACGCGTTGATCGGCCATGATGCTAGCTGATGGTTGGGCAGAGATCAATGGACGGATGATGTGGAAGAGTAAGAGAGAGGTTACGAGCTGAGGGGGAAGCTAGCTCGCAGCGGGTGACCGTCGGGAGGATGCTGAAGCTACCGAAATTCGAGACCCTGCCGTGACGTCAGCCCACAAAACGTCAAAGTGAATTCAAAAGACTCAAGGACAGGTAACTTCAGGGAAAATATCTCGCACCTATTATTGATTCAGAGAAACCCCCGTCTAGCACTGGTGTCAATGCGACAGGCGGAGGGGGAGAAACCAGTAAGTTAGTCGAGTCATAGGCAGAATAAAGTGGTGGGGGACCCTCCGTCTTTAGCGCGGGGAACTTTCTTTGTTGCCTTGCTGCCTCGCGCGTCTTTTGCCCTCCTACACCCGTAGTAGAAAGACAAGTGAAGCTTCCATTGTTTACTAGCCACTCCGCCAACCGCTTCCCTTTCACCTTTCAAACAGGGTTTTTATTCAGTAGATCCAATATACACATACATATGCCCATGGAGAGAAATGGAAATTCACATCGTTAGATATTACGTCGCAAAGGGTTGAGCCATCCAGGGTCACGTGCTGCTACATCAGTTGGCTGCGCTGATGGCAACCAAGAGAACAGGTTTCGCGCGCGGAAACTCAAGAGACCAGCCCAGAGCATCGATCGCCGAATCATTGGGTCATCATACCACGTCCGTTCATGATCAGAAGCGCCTTCGTCTCTTCGTTCGTTATTTTCTTCTTTCTTCGCCGCCTTTCGTCTGCGGTGTACACACATCCGCAAGGTATTTTCAGCCGTATCCGGTCCAGGGGTTCAAGCGCAGGTGACCGGGGTCGGATTATTCTGGAGATCAGAGAGAAACAGAGCGCAAAGGAAAGCAGTACAAGCAGAGAAAAACAGGTCAATCAGAAAGCACAGTGGGTATCCGCCATGCACTTAGTGAAACACAATCAAATGACAGCAAGCGAGCCCCTACCAATAGCCGCGGCGTTCGTACGGCATGTACTCGCCCCGCGGAGGACTCCGGGGACGGGGGTAGGCTCGGGCTTGCATGTAGGGGTCATCGTAGTGCCGGGGTGGAGGTGGCGGACGAACATCATACGGATCCTCATAGGGTCGACGCGGAGGAGGGTAGTCTTCAATCCGCGGGCGAGGTGGCGTCCGGCGTCCGTACCCATCCCGTTCATAGTATTCCCGCCGCATGGGGATAGGAGACCGTTCCCGGTAATGAGCCCGCGGACTGTAGCCACGGGGTGCGGGAAATCGGCGGTCGTATTCCTCCATTGGGGGAAAGCTCCGACGAGGGGATCGCGACCGGTAGGGGTCACGGAAAGAACGGTCTTCTGGCGGAAAGCTTTGGATCTAGGGAGGAATGAATAATGTGAACGGGATGTGGATCGGTCAAGAGTCCTTACATCGGCGATACATGTCACACGAGATCCCTTGAACTCGCGCTGGTCGAGCTTCTCGACGGCAGTCTTCAAGTCGTTGGCGGTCTCGAACTCAACGAACCTTGTTCATAGTGTTAACGGTAATCCAACGGGGCATCCAGGGGAGAGAGAATGCGACGCACCCTCTGCCAAGCTCACGGCCGGTCTCGGAGTATACCACATCAAGGCCAGACTGGCGGGCAAAGTCTTTCAGATCCTAGAGTACGAATTGGTGAGTTCATTTCCCGGTGAAGCAAGTCTGATATCCGGCAGGTCCATGTGGCTGAGAGCAGAATGATGAGGCACCAGTCGCAAAGGGTCCAAAAAAAGACCAAAAATCAAGATCCAAGGCAGAATGGTCCAAAAGGGGCATGATGTTCTCCTTCCAGGTTGAGGTCGTCCAGTTTTCAATCTAGCTCGTTGGAGAGCCTAGATTGCTGCTCGTAGCTCCCAAAACGTCGCCCGCAGTCGGCATATATCCAAAACCTGGGCAGGCTGGGAATGGCAGACAAAATGTGTATTTAATAGGTAAAAGGCAAAAAGAAATAGGCAGAGATATCAAGGAACGCTGATGAGCCGGGCTTCAAGGCGTCCGTTCGTTCCTAGGGAAAGGGGACTTGGGCTGCTAACCTGCCAACTTGTTTCCGGGAGTCCAGAAAGTAACATGCGGAAGATCGTGCGGCGGGGGCGAGGCATGTTGGGACGGTCCATCGGGCCAGGGAAGTTTTCCTTGCGGCGCGGGCCACGGGCAAATTGCACGGTGAGGCGCTCGCCCTTAAAATCGCTGCCATCTGTGGGTTTATAAGGGTCAATGGGTAGCCCTGAAGGAGCTGACAGTAACACGTACGGAAGGCTAAAAGAAGAGTGTTCGTTAGTCAATGGCGAGTGACGTGGCTTACGCTTGCCAGGAAAATGGGGGCTCACCGGGAACAACATCTCGAGCATCCATCGCGTCTTCGTACTCGATGAAGCCGAAGCCATTCATCAATTTGATCTCTGTGATCTTTCCGGAGCCATGGGTGCTGAAATGCTCCTCGATATCCTGCTTAGTTACTGAATTGGCACTGCGACACCCACATGGGCGCCGCGATCAAAGGTCAGCTCATTGCGGAAAACAAAAAAAGTAAATGGATCCAAGAAAAGTAAAGTGAGAATCCTCCCCAGCAGTGTCCGGGTTCGAGGGAACCCTGCGCAGAGTGGGAAGGAGCGCGCGCAGGTCTGGTTCCTGGCTGACAACCCCAACAGATAGGATCTGAAAGCAGGAAAGAGGTGCAATGGCCCACTGAACCAAGGTCACTTGAGGGACTGGAAGACATCCATCCAGAACACATGGCAATCCAGTGGACATCCTGTTACTGTGGCGCAGATGGACTGGAACAGATTTGAAAGGAAGAAGTCCATATCGGATGGAAAGGAGACCTTGAAGAACGGATAGATGGCTGCATACCATTGCGGGGAAGGTTCCCGAGATAAAGTCGGGTAGACGAGACTTCAGTCATGGCTGGAACTCAGAAAGCAAACAAAACAAGTCGCGGGATGGTCCAATCGGCAAGAGAAAATTAACGTGTGGCCTCGGAAGTTCTTCCAGTAGGTGATCTGGGAAAATGAGCCACAGGTGAGGATGATGGCCCGGCTATTGTCTCTCCAACGGTGTGTACTCCAGGTAGCTAGTTGCGACAGAAAGGGTAGCTCGAGATAGTTCGGATTTCCTGGCAATCCGGGGGCCGGGGAATAGACGGTCGAGATATTCCGGATGAGTTTAGTAGACCTGGTGATAGGCAAATCAAGGGACACCACCAGCTGGGAACTGAAAGTGGTGCGAGGTGGCTATTGTTGGCGGGTTGTCGCAGTCGAGGGAAAAGGAGAGGGGGGGCGGAGGGGTTAGCGAGGTAGTTGTTGTCAGACTGTTTATTATGTCGCGATAATCTGATAGATGGACGGATAGGGGGGTACGGAGGGAATGAGTGAGGAATGAAGGACGGGTGACAAGAGTTCGAGAAGCTGGAAGAGGATAAGGAAGAGTAGTGGAAAGAAGAGACGAGAGAGAAAGAAGAGAAAGAGGAGAGGAGAAGAACAGGAATCGAGTGAGTGAGTGAGCGATCGTCACGGCGCGAAAAGAGGAGAAAGCAAAGAGGCGGCGGCGGCGGCAGAGCAGAGCGGGCGGGCAGAGTTGCGGGACTGCGACTGACTGCGAGCTGCTTTCCTTGACCGCCAGGGCAATTGTTTCGGACCACTGGCGGTGGAGGGCATCCAATGGCGGGCGACCTTGCCGGATCGCCTCACTCTGCGGTTCCACGTGGCCCCGCCTTGTCCAGTTCCTGACTTTGCCTTCAAAAAGGATGATATGATAGCTACGGTACTTGAAAGTAAATAGATGGATGGTGTTTGTTCAGGTAGAGCAGAAGGGTGGTACCTGGAGGGCTTTTATAGGAATGCTGAGCTCGCCTAATATTTTCTATAGACGGCCGTGTTGTTAACTTGATTAGAAGTTGCAGATGTATATATTCCCGTGACCAGAGGCCAGTGTATCACTCTCGACGTTCCAGTTCCCCCACACTGCACCAACACATTTTTTTTGTCGTGTAGCCTCATCTTTAGTGCTGCTGTGGAGCCCCAGAAAGGTTAGTGATAGGTACAGTACACTTACAGGTACATGTACCTATGGGGTAGCAAATCCGATACATTTTGATGTGTAAGAGGAGATTCGACGGTACATCACAACTGAGAACAATGAAGTAGTGAGTCCGTGACTCTATTGATCAAGTAATTGAAGGCCCAATGATCCACCAAGTCTGAAGCTCAGCGATCCAAAGTGTTTGATGGTACGGAGTACTGTACCTATGATATTGCGACAGCGAGGATATGTTTAGATTCTTCAGCCATGCCGCCTCCTCTCCGTACTTCCGGACTATAAGCTTTGAATTGATCAGCAATCAACCAGCATAGCCCTTCGTATCAGCAGTGACTGCGGATCTTGAGCACAAGCCCTTGCGGAATGCATTCATCCATCTCCGAACTCGAATCATTTGTGATGTATAACACCCTCAGCAAACAACATGCAATCTACAGATCAACCCAGCTGAACCGCGGGCTGGCAAAAGCGGATGATCCGCGCAGAACCCCAGCTAGGCTACGCAGGGACTAGTGGCTTGGCACTTCGCCCCCCGGGCTGTACGGTAGCAATAATACGAGTACGTCAGACTACAGGTGAGCCGACCTCGTTTTTTCGGTCGCGTGGCACGAAAATGGCTTACTAAGCAGTTTGGTCACACAATTTACAAGCCACCTTATTACTTAGATAAAATATAGATTTCATTCCACATTATCTTTTTAATACCCTTACATTTAACTGCTTCCTAACTGCTTAGAAACTATTTAAAAACTGCTTTACAACTATTTACATTAGGATTAATAGAACTCTTAAAATTCTTAGGGTTATTGAGATTATTAGGGTCTAATTACATTAGGATTATTATTAGGAATACCCTTTATTATTCTTTTACCTGAGGGTTCTTTATTAGGGAGTCTGTTTTAAAAGAAAATAAATTTCAAAGTAAAAAAACAGTAATATATAAGTTCGTGTGGCACATTCTTGCTTATTAATCTGCGCTAAGTGGGGTCGGTTCACATGAACATTTCAAAAAGTTCATGTGACATGTAAACACCGAGTACGTACTGTACTTCAATAGATCAATGCTTAGGAATGAGGCGAATGCACCGAGCCTCGACGCCGAAAGCCGTATGTACATGGCTCCATATCAAATGATCAGTCCCCGCTGCTTTTGCTACAACACAATGGATGTGCCTAATCAGGTCATAAAATACTTCGGTCCCTCGCCACCCTGAGGCGTCTGCCAGTTGATGTCCTGTGTGGGTACCTTGATATCGCACGTCTTGCAATGAATGCAGCTGTGTATGATTAGCAGTCGGTCAAGTGAAGGAGAGATGATGGAAGAGCTTACTTCTGAGCGTTGATCTGGAAGCGAACACCATGCTGCTTGCTGGAGTCCTCAACATACTCATATACACCGGCCGGGCAGAACCGGTTCTCGACACCCTGGTACTTGGGCCAGGCAACATCCGTATGCTTGTCCCAGTCCTCCACTTGCAAGTGAACGGGCTGGTCCTCCTCGTGGTTTGTGCCGGTCCGGCTGACGCTGGTGAGAATATCGAAGCTGATCACGCCGTCCGGCTTGGGGTACTCAATCTTGTTGCACTGAGAGGCCAATTTCGTGGCCGCGGCGTCGGTGGTGTGGTGCTTGAGCGTCCAGGGAGTTCGTCCCTTGAGAATGTACGCCTCAAGGCCAGAGTACAGAATTCCACCATAGAGACCAAGGGGCGTGCTGAAAGAGGGGCGCATGTTGCGTACCTCGTACAGCTCCTTCCAGATTGATGATTTGCGCAAAGCCTCCTCATAGTCGAAGAGGAATACGCTGCCGTCAGAGTTACCCTGCAGAGCTGCAAAGGTGGATTCAGCAGCCAGCATGGCAGACTTCATCGCGGTATGGGTTCCCTTGATCTTGGGAACGTTCAAGAATCCGGCGCTGTCGCCAATCAAGGCGCCACCGGGAAAAGCGCACTTCGGGATGGACTGGAAGCCACCCTCGTTGAGGGCTCTCGCACCATACGAGATGCACTTGCCGCCCTCCAACACTTCCTTGAAGAGAGGGTGGTGCTTGAGTTTCTGGAATTCACCGTAGGGCGACAACCAGGGATTCGGGTAATCCAGGCCCACGACCAAGCCAATGCTAACCATGTTGTCGCCGAAGTGGTACATCCATGCTCCACCGTAGGTATCCGACGGAAGAGGGTATCCCAAGGAATGCGTAATTTCACCGGACTTAAACTTCTCGGGCTGGATCTCCCAGATCTCCTTGAGACCAATACCATAGGTTTGCGGTTGGCTATCGCGACGAAGGTCGAACTTCTTAGCCACTTGCTTGGTCAAGCTCCCATGACAGCCCTCGGCCAGCAAGGTGACCCGCGCATGGAACTCCATACCCCGCTCGAAACTGTCTTTCGCCTTGCCGTCGCGACCGATGCCAAGGTCGTTGGTTGCGACACCTAGAACGGAGCCATCCGACTTGTAGACCACCTCACTGGCTGCGAATCCGGGATAAATCTCGACACCAAGTTCTTCCGCCCGCTCTCCTAGCCACTTGGTGAGCTCGTTCAGACTGATGATATAGTTGCCATGGTTGTTCATCTGCGGCGGCGCGGGGATCGGGAAGGACGAGTTCTGAGTCAGGAAGCGCATCTTATCCGCCTTCGCAGGCGTCGCCCCCTCGAAGCGGGACGGGTTGTCCTCCGCAAGCCAGTCGGGCAGGAGTTCGTTCAGCGCCGTTGGCTCAAGTACGTTGCCGGACAGGACGTGGGCGCCAAGTTCGCCGGCCTTTTCCAACAGAATGACGCGGAACTCCTCGTTGCCGGCTTCATTTGCTAATTGCTTCAATCGAATAGCTGCAGCGAGACCAGCGGGACCTATTTTAGGCGTCAAACGATAAGGGTCAGTCACTTTACACTCTTTCACTTGCGCGATGCATGCCACCCGCGCGACCGAGTCTATGTGGAGTCCCTACCGCCACCGACGATACAAACATCCACCTCATCCGATTCTCTGTCCAGCTGACGGGGATCGAAATTGCCTTCGGCATCGGTTAATCTTCGTGTTACCGATTGTGAGAAGGCGCATGTCTGAATGGGAGTGAATAGCGACCGTGGTCGAATGGCTTTGCGGTATGAGGCTGGCAAGGAGCGGTTGGAGGGCCGTGCAGAGGTTGCGAGTGATGACAACGAGGCGGAAGCCTTGGGGAGGCGCAGGGAAGAGGGTCGCAACTCGCGCCTCAACAGCGGCAGGACCGCGCCTTTGGAGGCCATTGTTTAGGCGATTAGGCGAAGAAGATGTGATGAAGACTGAAGGGGGAGCAGATAGGAGTGGAGACGAGGGTCACAGTAGGGCTGAATGTTGCGAATCCTATACTGAGATCAAATGCATTATAGACGGGGGATAGAGCGCGACAGTAGAAGGTAGAGGGGGTATCGTCAACAGGAGTAACGTTATTGTCGCCCTGTAAAATAGCAGTAGTAGCAGTAACAAACTACTAGAATCAGAGGAGTCACTCTCCGACCGGCCAGATTGAAGCACTGATCCAATGGAGGGAGAAGTGTGACTAAGAAGATGAAGGGAGAGGAGGGAAAAGGTGGTGGATTGAAATTTTGGTGGTCGGCCCGAGGTAACGGCGGCCAATGGGAAGGCGGATAATGTGAATCAAGCCGCCCTCAATATTCTACTAGGCAAGACTACTTCCGCCCATACAGCCGTGAATCCCGTCGGGACATGCGCAAGGGCAGCAGTCATGTCATTGCAGTTAGTTACTGCTGTACAAATCCAATCCGTACTCAGTATCTTGCCATCCGATGAACCCTGAGTCTTTGGCCGACCCCGAAGCCGCCCCCGCGACTTTTTGCGCATACGTCGTGATGATCAAATGGTTCGCGTCGCCGATCTTGTGCTACTCAACACTACGAGTATGAGTAATAAGCCCATGACACTTCCACTTGGTCCAAATGTCACCTTGCCGGAGATAGCCGTGGCAACCAGGTGCAGTGGCAGGTACTTACTAAGACATGGCCTTCAAATCACATGAAGGCAACCAACAATCGAGCAGATTCAAATGAATCCCAGAGATACTGAGAAGATAACCAAAGTCCTGATGACGACACGCGATCGAGATGTCATGGTCGATTCCCGGTTGCCTGCCCGGCCTTATTCCCTGACACCCATGTGATGCACCGCAGCTGACAAAGAACTTGACACTCTAACTACTCCGTATGAATGTGGCGATGCAGCAACGACTGAATACCTACCGAATAAATAAATAAGCATCTGAATGCACAACGATGTGGCACAACGCGTCTCTAGTCATGTGGTCCATGTACATGCATGTACATGTACCATATCCATCTCCCCATCTACGGATTACTATACATAGTACTGTACTCCGTACTTCGTCCTCTTCATCTTATGCCGTGTATCGACCACCCCGAGTATTGAAACCCGATGGCAACAGTCGAGTAATGATGAAGCCTACTGTGTACCATTCTTTGCGATAGAGGCTTGGAAAAGGACACCTGGCCGGATTATGTAGGCCGGCTCAGAGACGGAAGGCATGCAGCATAGCCAGTCAGGAGGGTTGAAACCTGGAACGATAAGTTTGAGGGCTGGTTCAGTGCTGAGGTGATACTGGTCATGTCTGAGATTAAGATCGATTCGATAAATGAAGGTTCCCGGCCTAAAGTGACCAGTGCATCAAGGCTCAAGGCTGCAAGTTGACCGAATACCGATCGAGCTGGTGGATCACAGTTGGTGGTCTGAGATCCGGGGTACTGTACGTACTGTATTGCTCATAGGAGCAAGAAAGTACCATCGGCTGGAGCCTTGCCCTTGAGGCTTGTTGGAGGCGGCAGGCAACGCCAAATGAAAAGGGAGGACGCGTCCAGTCTACCGACCCCATGACGCGCGCGACCGGCTTGAAACCCTTCCCAAATTTTCCTGTCGCGGTCGGCCCAGCATCTTTTCCAGCCGGTTGATCCATCCTTCATCCTCCATCCTCCATCCTCCATCATTCTGTATCTTGATTTGATTCCTTTCAATCATAGCAATTCTCAGAACGCAAAATGTGATGAAAGGATAGTCGCAAGATGAATTCAGATCAGAAGCATCATACTCGACCGAAAATCCTTTTTTTGGGGCCGCGATCAAGGCAGCGCTGAGGCCCCAAACAAGCTCATGGAAAGGAACAGAAACCGGGCCAAGAGAGCAAATTTTTTTTTTTCCCTTCCATCTTTGCTTTTGTGGAGGGTTGGTTGCCAGTTGCTAAAGCGGCAGGACCGTGATGGCGGGCAGACGCGTTTTTCTCCCTCGCTATCTCCTAGTCGCCGAGAACAGCAAGCCGGCATGATTGGAAGGAAACGGAATGGATGGACTTTGCAAAAGTGGATCGCAGGAGGAACGCGGACTGGTCCAAATCGAGTGGCTGCAACCATGGCGCCGGTCGGGAAAAAAGAGTAAGGGGGGCGACAGCCAACGAGAACAGGTGCACGCCGGTGGAACTCCCAGACAATGTGTTTACCGTGGGTCCGCCGATCAACAAACCAGCGCTTGTGCTTGGGGGTTCTTGGGGGGTCTTGGGTGGTCTTGGGGGGGGTCTTTGCTTGGGAAAGCGAAAGTGGGCGGCGTTGGCCACCCTCCAAGAGCCGCTAGTGGAGCGTTCGGTCCATAGAAAAACACTGAAAACACTGAAAACACTAAAAACACACTCAAAAATACTTGTGCTAAAGCAGCCAAATGAGCCAAACCCATGGGTGACCGTCGCTGCTTTTGCCGCCTTTCGCCGCCGGGCCCAGCCCCCCCTGACGCCAGCTCCCCTTCTTTCCCTTCCTTTCCCTTCATCACCCACCCCCGGCTCCTGTGAGTCAGCCTATATAAAGGCCCAACCTCCCACTTTCCTGACTCTGTTGGAATTTTGAATCTGGTCTTGGCACCGCCCGGAAAGCCATACACACTCTTCCCGCCCGATATCCTCCCCCCTTCCTATCCCCCCCCTTATCCTCTCCACTCGTACAGTTCACAGAGCCGCTAAATTGTTAGCTGTCTCTACTGTTTTTCGCGCTGGTCTAAGATTCCCGGGAAGAAGTTCTTAGGAAGCCAAGAATTGGAAAAAGGTTGAAGAAGCTATTTTTTATACCTCTCCCTTTTTCTTTTTCTTATCTTACTACTACACTGTTTCAGATTCAGTTACTGAAACAGGAAGGTTGCAACCTCAGGTTCGCATCTTCATCGCTCTCTCTCTTTTCACATACACACGCACCTTCTCTCCAGACGCAGATAGACATCACCAATTCCAAAAAAGGAAAAAAAAAGTTTTTGTCTTTGATCATATCACGTGCATCGTGCATCGCACTGTCTTGACACTCCCTATTCACTCCGTGCTTGTTACCTCACTTCTGCAATAACCGCAGAGGTTGCGTCGAGTTGTTCCCTGCTCCCTAGAAAACACTTGGTTGTGCTTTTCTAGTTCTCATCCTCACCGTCCTCTCTCCCATCCTCCATCTGGGCTTCGTGGTACTACTTGATCATCATTCAGTCAGGCTCTTGTCACCTTGACTTGACTTGATTTGACTGGACTTGTGGGTTCTCGTTGGTTTTATCTTTGGCACTCTACCTCGAACCTCATTCCGTTTCATTCACCTGAAACGGTTCGTTGCTTGTGGGCAGTGTTGCTGTAGGGGAGACATTGATTTGTTCATCTCCCACAAAAGGGTACGTGACTCTTTCGCTGCCGTTGGGTGTTCCGGGTGTCCTTTTTTTTTTTTTCGCCACCCGACCGCCTTTTTAACTTGTCACCTTCGCAACCACCTCACTATCCATCCACCACCTTATCACTTACCTGGCCTTGCCTTGTCTGTCTTCCTGGACTGACTGAGATTATCGGTGCAGACTGTCATCCGAAAGCTCTCATCACCTCTTCAGCGTCGGCTGGTCTACGGCTCGAGTAACTCTCTACTCTCGTCGCGATGGATTCTCTCACAACTCATCCGGCCACTGCGCAGCAAGCCCGGGCCTTCACTTCTCCTGCCTCTCTGTCCTTTCCCGGTGGTGCTGGTGATCTCACGCCACCTTCCGAAAAAGACGCGCACATGGCGATGGCTCAAGGTGCCAACGGAGGTTTGAATGGTCAGCAGCAGGGAGCAAATGCCTCGAATGGCAACGGGGTGGCGCCCGCAACTCCCGCTGCTACTCCTGGTGCCAACACTCCAGGAAGCGGCATTGTGCCTACGTTGCAGTGAGTATACTCTTACTGTTCTCGTTCCTCTGGTTCACCAGATTGCTGAACAAGAATTTTTTCTATCTTTGAAGAAACATTGTCGCCACGGTCAACCTTGACTGTCGCCTGGACCTGAAGACCATCGCGCTTCACGCAAGAAATGCGGAGTACAACCCAAAGGTATTACTTTCCACATCCTCCTGAGCTGGGCACGTCAGGGGACATTGTGGCTGAACTGGTCTTTTTTTTCTCTTCCCATAGCGTTTCGCGGCCGTGATCATGCGTATCCGAGAGCCGAAGACGACTGCTTTAATCTTTGCCTCCGGCAAGATGGTGGTTACTGGTGCCAAGTCGGAAGATGATTCCAAGCTGGCCTCCAGAAAGTACGCCCGTATCATTCAGAAGCTCGGCTTCAACGCCAAGTTCACGGACTTCAAGATCCAGAACATCGTCGGTTCCTGCGACATCAAGTTCCCGATTCGCCTGGAGGGTTTGGCTAGTCGCCACCACAACTTCAGTTCTTACGAACCCGAATTGTTCCCCGGTCTCATCTATCGCATGATGAAGCCGAAGATCGTGCTCCTGATCTTCGTCAGTGGCAAGATCGTGCTCACTGGTGCGAAGGTCCGTGAGGAGATCTATCAGGCTTTCGAGCTGATCTATCCTGTGCTTTCGGGTATGCACTACTACATTTTTCTTCCGTCTCTGACGACGAGGTGACACATTCACTAACATGCGTAAAAAGATTTCCGTAAAGTTTAAGTCGGCCTTGTGGCTCGAACCAGGAAGATTACGCCGTCGCCTTCTTCCACCTTTCATCGACATGTATTAACAAAACTTTTCTTCGTCGACTCGCTGTGGGCGCTTCGGACACATCGCCCGTCGATCGATTAGTCGTGGTTTCTCTTGTTTCTTTGCGCACGTTACGATTCCTCATGCTAGCATTTGTACGGCGTTCTAGCGACTCGGTTTTTGCTACCTGGTTGTCTCTTTTATCAAACTCAAATCGTCTCACCATCTTAGATAGTCGCACACCGCAGATCAAGGGGGCGGTACTGTGCGCTGGTCGAATGGTTGCCTCCTTCTAATTACTGGTTTTTCTGTTCTTCGCCTTCGGGCAGCGTCTCATACATTGGGTCATACCAATGACGTGATGCTTTCAACCTCTGATTGCTTTTTGCTCAGTCGGATGGTTCTTCAACAACATCGCAGCACCAAAAAGATGGAAAAAAATTCTTTACTGTTTTAGATCTTTATGGAATGTTATGAAGTGGATGATTGTACCGGGAGAATGAGGGCTTCGGGGCTATGCCTAGTTTATGGCTGGCATAATTACGGACTCCTGGTTGCTATACAAAAAGAAAAGTTCAAAAAAATCCTGAAACAACTGTCCTCTTGTCTCAAGTAATTCGTGTCTCGTAGTTGTGTATACATTATTTCTGGAAGGTCTTGTTGCCGTCCACGGTGAGCACATGCAGAGTGCAGCAGCAGTTGCCGGCTTTGCGGGGAAGCCGTTCGCCTCCTCGTTCGGCATGGTCCAACCCGAGCGTCATTTCCACAACCCAGCCTCGCCGCTGTCTATGCCATAGGATCAGTACTTATACCAGCTCTCTCAGTTTATTCCGGATTTATGCTATCACAGATGTTGTGCGTATCGAACTGGCCATCCGGAATTCAAGGCGAGTTGTTATAAGATTCCCGACATTCCCCCTCGCCGTGCTACAGGCTTGTTTCTGTCGGTTATCTCGGGGCAAAAATGACGCGAGTTCTCATATGAAAGGAGAACCCTCTCCCTATTTGGACTCATGATCAATGATTTACAGGCTAGTCTTACTCCCATCCTCCTTTCACAAGTAACCTCAAGATGGCAGAAATCGTTGCCCTCGCGTTTGAGCACTCCCTGTCCGGCTTCGGGATCCAGTATGACGCGCCTCGTCTGTCGTGGAAGGCTACTTGTTCGAACAAGGGTATTCGCGATTGGATCCAAACCGCATATGAGATTGCCTTGAAAGCACCGGAATGCCACCAGGAGGACGAAGGACATATCTATCGAGTTGACAGCCCCGAGTCGACGTGGGTACCATGGCCGGGCCCTCCGCTGCGCTCACGCGAACGTAAGTTGATTCGCGTGCGCGCTCACGGCACCTGGACCGAAACGACAGGAGATCATGGCACTGAAGCTGAAAAACATGCTGGTTTCACTGCGTGGTCGACATGGAGCGGGGTGGAATGCGCTTTGCTCAGCCAGCAGGACTGGACCGCCGTCCCGATGGTTCACCCGGCGATCGGAGGCGACCAGACCCTCAGGCCGGTCGTTTTCCGGAAGACCTTCGAGCTCCCTGCCGACTTTGGGACTGTGGATCATGCGAGACTCTACGTGACAGCGCTGGGGATGTATCGGGTCTATCTGAATGGGGAGCGGGTGGGGGATGAAGAGTTGGCACCGGGCTGGACGAGCTACCACCATCGTATGGCGTACCGGGTTCATGATGTCTCTGCCGGGATCGCGGCTCGCAATGTGCTGGGAGTGGAGGTGGCCGAGGGGTGGTATGCAGGCCGCCTGGGGTTCAATGGTGGTAGACGGTGCCTCTACGGCGACCAGATCGGTGCGCTCGTTCAATTGGAGATTGTTGGCGGCGCCCGGAAGGATCACTTGTTGCAGGTCGTGTCGGACAGCAGTTGGAAATGCAACTTCAGCCCCCTCGTGCGCAGCGAGATCTATGATGGCGAGCTGTACGACATGCGCGAGGAGCTGGGGGACTGGCACGGCGACCCCGACTACCAGGAGATGACGACGGCGGCGGCGGCTTGGACGCCCGTCGTGACGCTGGCTTTGCCAGAGGCATCCTTGGTCGTCCCTCGAGCGCCCGCAGTACGGGTTACACAACATGTTACAGCACGGCGCTTGTTTACCACCCCGTCTGGGCGCTTGATTCTCGACTTCGGTCAGAACCTGGTGGGTAAGCTCCATGTGCGGGAATTGGCTCTGTCTGCCGATGCTGAGGTGAGATTCACGCACGCGGAGGTATTGGACAATGGGGAGCTGGGCAGTCGACCGCTGCGTCAAGCCAAATGCACCGACGTGATCGTTTCCTCCGGAGAGATCCTCAGGGACTGGTCTCCGAAATTTACCTTTCATGGATTTCGCTTCGTGCAGGTAGACGGATGGGACCCCCGGTCCTCATCGGTCTCTTGGCAGGAGAATATCACCGCATTAGTCTTGCACACAGACTTTGCTCCGACGGGGGATTTCGAGTGCTCGAATGATGCGATCAATCAGCTGCATCGCAACGCTCGGTGGAGCATGCGAGGCAACTTCGTGTCCATTCCAACCGATTGCCCCCAGCGGGACGAGCGGCTGGGCTGGACTGGTGATATCCAGGTCTTCAGCCCGTCGGCAACCTTCTTGTATAACTGCGAAGGAATGCTGGCTGACTGGATGGAGGACGTAGCTGCAGAGCAGCATGGCGATGGAGGAGTGCCCCCACTTGTCGTGCCGAATGTGCTTCAGCACGTCTGGCCTCCGATGCCGCAAGCTGTCTGGGACGATGTGGTGATCATTCTGCCGTGGAATTTGTACCAAGCCTCGGGTGATGTGGAAATCCTCCGGCGGCAGTATCCCGGCATGAAGGCATGGCTGGACCAGGGGGTTCGTCGGGGCGACGATGGACTGTGGGATCCGGACCACTGGCAGCTCGGAGACTGGCTGGATCCCCAGGCTCCATCAGACGAGCCAGGGGATGGACGAACTAGCGGCGCGCTCGTGGCAGATGCCTACTTGGTGCGCGTCACCAGAACCCTGGCACAGATCAGTCGGCTTCTCGGGCAAGAAGCCGACCACATCCACTACCAGCAAGAATCCGACCGACACCTTCAAGCCTTCCATGCCAAGTATGTGACTCCGAGCGGGTTAGTCACCGGCGACTCCCAAACAGCATATGCTCTGGTCATTGTATTTGGCTTGATAGATTCCGAAAGCCAACGTACAACCATCAGCCGCCAGCTGTCACGCCTGGTGCGTATGGCCAAGTTCCGCGTGGCCACGGGGTTTGCCGGCACCCCCATAATCCTCGAAGCACTCAGCGACAGCAACAATCTTAGTCTGGCCTATCGGATGCTGCTCGAGGATAAGTGCCCATCGTGGCTCTATCCTATTATGCAGGGGGCTACGACCATCTGGGAACGATGGGATAGCCTGTTGCCGGACGGGTCGATCAACCCCGGCGAGATGACCAGCTTTAATCACTATGCTCTCGGGTCTGTTGTTCAATGGCTGCATGAGACCGTCGGGGGCTTGGTTCCGCGCGAGCCCGGGTGGAAGATTGTCTCTGTGTCTCCTCAACCGGGCGGGCCTTTAACCTACGCGGTGGTTTCGCATGACTGCCCGTATGGGCGCTGGTTTTGCCGGTGGAAACTGGGCCCTTCGCAGGATGATGATGGCACGAAGGTGCTCACGGTCGAGCTCGACGTGCCTCTGAATGCAACGGCCATCGTTCGACTGGGCTCTGAGACGGGGGAACACAAGGTCGGATCCGGGCATTATCGGTTCCAAGTCCCTTTCGTCCCTCAGCCTTATCCGCCAGAGGCCATTGCTCCATTTATCACTAACCCAGGTCAGGGTCTCTGATCCATCGGCCCATTGTCTGTCGTGACTAGAAATCTGGAACGAAACTAGCAGAATTTTCAATGCAAAGTCTTCTAGCGGTACGATGTCTCGTACTTGTCGTATGCTGGATACGTCCTCGACGTCTACATCAAGGAGGATCCACTCTAACATAAGATCTCTAAATCTATCTATTGAACCAATATAACTCCGCTCAGAACCACTATAGATACATATAGTACATCCAGATCTACAAGCATAATCTACACCGCAAGCGTACCGCTCCCAAGACAGCAGCACAATATCATCGAGCCACACTCTACTCGGCCGTCTTTCTCGCCGGCCTCAGAACATACTTCCAAGTCGTACCAAAATGCCAGCGTTTCTCCTCGACGACCTCCAACCCACTCTCCCTCACAATCTCCCCGATATCGCGATTCCACCAACACCCATGCCGATCCGCATGGGCGGGGGCCAAATTGTCCAACACGCGATTCAACCACGCATAATGCGAGCGACCGTGCTCCAGCAACAGAATCTCGCCCCTCTGCGGATCGACCACCGTCCCCAAATGCCTCAGCGTACCCACGGGATCCGGCAACGAGCACAACCCCATCGTTTGCACGACCGTATCAAAGTATTTCTTGGATTGACCAGCGGCCGCCGCCCCGATAATCTCGGGACTCGGCCCCGCCCCGACCGCCGCGGCATCCTCCACGCGAAACTCGACCCTTTTTCGGACGGCATCGTTATTCTTCCCCGAATACAGCTCCTCGAACTTGCGGCGCGCCATGTCCACCATCTGGGGACTCAGGTCCACGAACGTGACGGACCGGCACCCGCGCACGCCCACCGCGCCCGTCCGCTCGTCGACGATGCCGCGCCGCGGCGGGCCGAGGTCGTAGTACTCGATGTTCCGGCCCGTGCCGCAGCTGACCTCGAGGACGTCGCCGCGCGCGCGGCGGCAGAGGTCGCGCCGCTTGGCGCCCAGCCGCATCAGCTTCTCGGACATCTCGACGTCGGCGTCGAAGGTGCGCGCCGTCGTGTTGTAGCGATCCGTCACGTTGGCCGGGACCGTGGCGGACAGCGTCTGCGAGTGCGTCACTTCGCGTCGGTACGAGGCGTACAGGTACCCGATGTAGGTGCTCAAGCCGAGCGCGCTGACGCCGATAACCGTCATCACGCGCGGGCTCATCCGGGTCGTTGTTGAGGGCGGGTGGTGGTGGAAGTCGGTCAGCGTGGGGTGCGCGCGTTTGGAGAGGGCCGGGGTGTATTCGGGGTGGCTTTTGAGGGGGTTGGGTTAATTTGAGCTTTTGCTTTTGGTGTTCTTGGGGGAGAGATGATAGTCATGGATAAGGCTGGATTAGACGTGCGTTACCTTGGGGCTGGTGCTTTCAGCTTGTTCTTCGCGCCGGTACGGGGAGCAGCGTTGGCGGGCTTCGCTGCTGCTGCGGCTGCTGCTCCCTTGGCGGATTTGAGCGTGGCTCGGCCTACACGCGAGGCGCTCATGGTTATGATGTTATTTTGCTATGTGGTGAGAGTGTAAGGCCCAAGGGAAGGGAGAAGAGTGTCGTGGTTCACGCCATGAGGGGGGTCACTGACCGGGTCGAAGGTCAGGTCCGGAGAAGTTGCGGCGGATTGCGGCGCGGGTGTGGTGGTGGTGGTGGTCGGGGAGAAATTGAGAGATACGCCGGAGCGGAAGCCAAGAAAGAGACCGCCGCCAGTTGTTGGTTAGTCCTCGCCGAATGTCACTCCGTCTAGTGCGGCAGCTCAGCTACCTAATCACCATCGCTCAGCTTTACACAAACAATATCAGGACGGCGGATGCGACCATCATTCTACCCTTCTTGCTTCAAATAGTTTCTTTCTTCCTTGATGTCCTTTCAATTGCCGAAAAGCTGAAACCGCTCGAACCTCGTGGTCCTTGCTTGGCATATTCGCGTCAAAGACAAGTTCTGGTGCTTTGTCTACAATGACTGTCTCTTTCAAGCTGTCCCCACTGACAGGATGAGGATCACGTCAGTCCTGTCCACACTACGGCAGGGAGTCTCTGTGAAGAGACTAACGTTTCAATTCTTCTGTAGAAAAACCATGGAAATACGGATACACGTGGCTAAGACATCACAGACACACCGGCTTTCTACCCGCGCTAAAAGGCGTACGTAACAGCATGCCAGGGTGCAGATTGACCCTTCGGATCTCCCTGAAACGCATGTCTTCTTTATGCCGTCCGACAGACCAAGGGTCAAGAGCTGCTATCGCCACGTGGTCGATCGGTCGAGACTTTGCCTTATCACGGCTCCATCATCGCTGTGATGATCTGTGACGGAGATCCGGTCAATTTCCAACCCTTGGACACCCCATTCATTGGAATAGCCGGACAGCCCATCCCCTACAGGCTGGATTTATCAGCGACCATGATGACCCTATGGTTCGCGGGTCCAGGTCCCTCATTCCGAGTGGTCTGGCCCTGACGCCAGCAGAAAATGCATCTGATTCGCGCTGAAACAGAGTTCGGAATAAGGCTGGATCAGACCCCTGAGCGAGAGAGCTCGCCATTCTGGATCGGGGGTTCGAGTTAGGTCATAATGGGCAACTTGTTCAGGCACGGTGGACCACGCAAATTCTAGCGCAGCCGGCTATAGATCAAAAACACTGCATTTTCATATCCGTGGACCATCGGAACCATGATAAGCAACGCCTTCTGTGGATCAATCCCCCATATAAACCAATGAGCTCGTTGGAGAGCTCTGACCGGTGGAACGGGGCGGCTTTACGGATATCGGCTTTACGGATCTGCGGATATGTGCACTGGCAGTAATTGCGTATCGCATATGCCACGCAGGAAGCCAATTCATAATAAAAGAGTCTGAGCTTCCTCGAGCTGTCCAAAGGTGGTTTCAGCTACGTCTCTGGATCTGACTGAGTATTCGAAGCTCCATGGACCGTGATTCTTAGGTATGGACTCTCCTGCCAAAGCTATGGCGGATATACTGACCGGGACACCCACCCACAGATAGCTACGACCTGATCGGACCTATCAGCAAACATGGACACATCATCATCCTCAGCAACGGTCGACATGGAGTCTGGGGCCTCCGATATCCGGAAGCGCTTGACACTCACATTCCGAGATGTCAGCGTGAACGTTACCGCACCTGATGCGGCCCTTGGCGAAACACTATTGTCGGTGGCCGACCCGCGACAAATCACCGGCTGGTTCCAAAAGAGCCGGCGACCCAAGCGGACAATCCTGAAAGAAATCACTGGCCAGGTTCGACCGGGGGAGATGCTCTTCGTTCTCGGTCGTCCCGGTTCCGGCTGTACTTCTTTTCTCCGAGTGTTGTCGAACGATCGCGATGCCTTCGACGAGGTCGTGGGCGAGACCCGGTACGGAAGTATGGACCACAAGCAGGCAAAGAAGTATCGACAACAGATCATGTTCAACAACGAAGACGACGTGCACTTCCCTACGCTGACGGTCAATCGAACGATGAAGTTTGCTCTGCGGAATAAAGTACCTCGGGAACGGCCTGAACATCTGCAGGACAGGAAGGCATATGTGCAAGATAAGCGAGATGATATATTGGACTCCTTGGGAATTCCGCATACGAAGAAGACTCTGGTCGGAAATGAGTTCATTCGAGGTGTCTCTGGTGGCGAACGGAAACGTGTGTCATTGGCGGAGATGATGGCTGGTCAGGTATGGTCATGATTGTATCGCGACTCTGTGGATTGTATTGCTAAGAACCTTTCTTCTACAGAGTCCTGTTCAGTTCTGGGATAACCCAACTCGAGGCCTGGATTCAAAGACGGCAGTGGAGTTCGCTCGCATGCTCCGACGCGAGGCAGACCAGAACGAGAAGACGATCGTGGCTACCATGTACCAGGCGGGCAATGGCATCTACGACCAGTTCGATAAGGTTCTGGTGCTGGCCGATGGTATGGTGACTTACTACGGTCCGCGGGCGATGGCCAGAGCTTACTTTGAGGACATGGGCTTCGTTTGTCCTCGAGGTGCCAATGTCGCCGATTTTCTCACCTCCGTCACCGTGACCACGGAGCGCATTGTGGCTCCAGGCATGGAAGGGAAGGTGCCCAATACTGCAGCTGAATTCGAGGCCTACTACCGCCAAAGCTCGATTTGCTCTCAGATGCTCGAGGACATCCAGCCACCAGAGAAGCTGGTTGACGAAGAGATCAACTTGGCCAATGCAGTGCTGATGGAGAAGAGAAAGCAGCACATTCCTCGGCCCCAGAGCGTCTACACGGCGGGTCTCTGGCATCAAGTCGTCAGTTGCACAGTTCGGTGAGTGAAGCTGAAGAATGATCGAACCCGAGCTGGTACTGACATCGATCCAGCCAATTTCAAATCTTAGCCGGTGATAAACTATCTATCATCATCAAGGTGGTATCTGCTATTCTCCAGGCTCTTGTCTGTGGTAGTCTGTTCTACAACCTCAAGCTTGACAGCTCTTCCATCTTCTTGCGACCCGGTGCTCTCTTCTTCGCAGTTCTCTATTTCCTGCTGGATGCCATGTCGGAAACAACCGCGTCTTTCATGGGTCGGCCGATTCTCTCGCGCCAAAAGAGATTTGGCTTTTACAGGCCAACAGCCTTCGCGATCGCCAGCGCCATCACCGATGTTCCTATTGTCTTAGTGCAGGTCTCGTGCTTCTCGTTGATTCTGTACTTCATGGCTGCATTGCGGATGGATGCTGGCCGCTTCTTTACTTACTGGATCATCGTCGTTATTCAGACGCTGTGCTTCCTGCAGATGTTCCGAGCAATCGGTGCTCTCTGTAAGAAGTTCGGTAACGCGTCGAAGATGACTGGGTTTGTCTCAACAGTATTTTTTGTCTACGGAGGTATGCAACGGAAGCTCGCGTCCAATGAACCAAGCTAACCGGGGCGCAGGTTATCTCATTCCCTTCGAGCAGATGCACGTCTGGTTCCGCTGGATCTTCTACCTCAATCCCGGTGCCTATGCGTTTGAAGCCCTGATGGCCAACGAATTTGTCGGACTTGAATTGGACTGCGTGACACCTGATTATATTCCTTACGGATCTGGCTACCCGGCCGGTGCCTCGCCTAATCGTGGTTGCACAGTCAAAGGAAGCACAGACGGTGTGATTAACGGCGCTGCTTACATTCGGGAGCAATACAGCTACTCCTTCCATCACATTTGGCGCAGCTTCGGTATCATTGTTGGTTTCTGGGCATTCTTCATCTTTCTCACTTCGCTGGGCCTCGAACTGAACAACAACCAATCTGGCTCCTCTGTGCTCCTGTACAAACGAGGTGCCAAGTCCAAGGTAGCCGATGAAGAGGGATCCAGTGCTTCCAAGTCAGAGGGCAATGCTCTTGCGCAAACAGGTAAGCAATCCACTTTCACGTGGAATCATCTCGACTACTATGTTCCCTTCCATGGGGAGAAGAAGCAACTCTTGCACCAGGTGTTCGGGTATGTCAAGCCTGGTAACTTGGTGGCGTTAATGGGAAGTTCGGGTGCTGGCAAAACCACGTAAGCTTGATGACTACCCATGTTTACAGATACCTAGCTAATGTGATCTCAGATTGCTTGATGTGCTTGCTCAGCGGAAGGACAGCGGTGAGATCGTCGGATCTATTCTCATTGACGGACGACCTCAAGGTATCAGCTTTCAGCGGACTACTGGGTACTGTGAACAGATGGATGTCCACGAGGGCACAGCCACCGTGAGGGAGGCTTTAGTTTTCTCGGCTCTGTTGCGTCAACCTGCCAGCGTGCCACGTGAAGAGAAAATCGCCTACGTTGACCACATCATTGACTTGCTTGAGCTCAGTGATATCAAGGATGCTTTGATCGGTGTTCCGGGCGCGGGCCTCAGCATTGAGCAGCGCAAGAGAGTAACCCTAGGCGTTGAGCTTGTGGCCAAGCCGACCTTGCTGTTCCTGGATGAGCCGACCTCCGGCCTGGATGGGCAATCGGCCTACAACATTATCCGGTTCTTGAGAAAGCTCGTTGATGGTGGCCAAGCTGTGTTGTGTACGATTCATCAGCCATCCGCAGTTTTGTTCGATGCTTTTGACTCGCTCGTTCTGCTTGCGAAGGGAGGCAAGATGACCTATTTCGGAGAGACTGGCGAGGACTCACAGAAGGTTCTTGATTACTTTGCGAAGAACGGTGCTCCTTGTCCACCTGACGTGAACCCTGCTGAGCACATCGTCGAAGTGATTCAAGGCAACACTGAAAAGCCGATCGACTGGGTTGATGTCTGGAGCCAGTCTGAAGAACGTGAGATTGTACTCCGAGATCTTGAAATACTTAACAAGGAAGCCGAGGCGAACTCGACCGGAGAAGAGGACCACCATGACTTCGCCACCCCCGTCTGGTTTCAGTTCAAGATGGTGCTCGAACGATTGATGACTCAGTTGTGGCGCTCACCGGTATGTATCGGATGTAAAGCCAGACAGCTTGGTGCTAACGATCGCAGGATTACATGTGGAACAAGATCATTCTTCACGTGTTCGCTGCCTTGTTCAGTGGCTTCACTTTCTGGAAGATGGGAGACGGCACTTTCGCACTTCAACTGCGCCTGTTTGCTATTTTCAACTTCATCTTCGTTGCCCCGGGCTGTATCAATCAGATGCAGCCGTTCTTTCTGCACAATCGCGATATCTTCGAGACTCGAGAGAAGAAGGTAAGTTGCAAAAGCCTTCTCTGCAGCCGACTCCGCTAATCTAGCAACTAGTCCAAAACCTATCATTGGATAGCCTTTATTGGAGCCCAAACCGTCTCTGAGATCCCGTACTTGATCATCTGCGCCACACTGTACTTTGCATGCTGGTATTTTACTGCTGGATTCCCCGTCTCGGCTTACATCTCGGGCCATGTCTACCTTCAGATGATCTGTATGATTCACCCCTATCATGTCCCTCTTTCGTCAGCCCCAAGCTTGGACTAACCAATGAACCCAGTCTATGAGTTCCTCTACACATCGATTGGCCAGGCCATCGCTGCCTACGCGCCTAACGAGTACTTCGCCGCCATCATGAACCCCATTCTCATCGGCGCCGGCATGATCAGTTTCTGCGGTGTCGTCGTGCCCTACGACCAGATCACGCCCTTCTGGCGCTACTGGATCTACTACCTGGACCCCTTCACCTATCTCGTCGGTGGCCTTCTGGGTGAAGTGCTCTGGGACGTGAAAGTTCAATGCAAGGCGTCGGAATTCGTCCAGTTCAGCGCCCCGTCCGGTCAGACCTGCGGTCAGTACATGGCGGACTTCATTGCGAACAACACGGGCTACCTGCTGGACGCGAGCGCGACAGGCTCGTGCTCCTTCTGCCAGTATTCGACTGGAGCGGACTACGCCAAGTCGTTCAACTTAAAGGAGAAGTACTATTCCTGGAGAGATGTGAGTTTCTGTCTGTCCTAAGCTTGAAGATGAAACATTGACTGACCTTGTTCTTGTAGACTGGGATTACGGCGCTATTTTGTATCACGTCGTATGGGTTGGTGTTTCTGATGATGAAGTTGAGGAGTAAGAAGACGAAGAGTGCGCGGTCGGAGTGATTTTTTTTCGATATTTCGGAGAGATGCAGGTTAGAGACTGCAGGGGTTGTTGTGGATCTACTTATGGGATTTGGAATGTTTGGTTGGAGATAATAATGGCTGGTGGAGGAGCGAGAAGGTGAAGAGTGCTAGGCGGGAGTGACACATTCAAGGTCATGCTTGATTCTGTTTTGAGTTATAAATGTTTCCTTGGAAATAATTGTGGTCGGTTGAGATGAAGGCCAATTATATATAGACTAGATATAGACTTTTTTTCAAGAAGCTTAATAAAGCTCGTTCGATTCATTTTGAGCTCTGTTTGTGACTTGGAGAAGCATTTGTACTTTCAGTCAATATGTTAGGATATGTGTTGACTGTTGAACATAATAACTTTCAGAGGGAGTTTCCTATCATTTGTGATAGACGAGATGTGGCGACAGGAGTTCGTAGGGTTAGATTGCGCTAGGCAGCAGAGGTTGATGCCCGACATTTCAGGCTCCGGGCGGCAGGCTTCCCTTCCACCTTCCATCTCAATCTCCTTCTCAACCTCTTCCTCAACCTCTGTCTTTCGTCTATGTATGCGCGATTTCTTCACAGTCGGCATCTAGGATACACAACTCCGAGCGCCACATAGAACACAACGGACCAAATCCAGTATATGGAATCACTCGCGTACCATTGCGGGGACCACGTGGTTGGCCTGGCTAAACGGGGTTGCATACGGCAATTACGCTGCAGCGCCTGGGGATGTCACAGCCCATGCAAGCCTCTTCAGGCCGGTACTTCATTGTGACCAAGGAGCGAGCAAACTGCAGAAACTGGGGCATGGGGAAAATCAGCCCATGCCTCGGCTATTCTCGCCCCATGCGTTGCCAATCTGGGGACGGTTCTTCCCCATACGGCCAAGCTGACGCCCACGTGAGTGCAATTAGCCGGCGGCGGACTGCCGTTCCTGTCAAGGAACTAATCCCTTCATTTCGGACTCACGTCGCCTCTGCTCTTGGTATACCACGCGGAGGTGGCTAATTGTGAAGAGCCCCTACGAGATTGCTGTCGGGATGCGGTCCGGAAAGCCGTCGTGCTCATCTGAGCTCGAGGAAACAGCTTCACGATCTTTCTTGTCTATAGATCTGTATAGACAGCAGAACTACATGAGCGATCAAGAAGATATAAAAGGCGATGCCATTCCCACGGTTTATTGTCGCCATCATCAGCTTCGATCATCATCTTCCTTCAGCTTCAAGCTTCAATCGTCCCTCGATCAGTTGGCAACCATGGTTGACTCTTTCTCCATCTACAAAACAGCTCTCCTGCTGTCCATGCTGGCCACCAGCAATGCGCAGCAGGTCGGCACTTACACCGCTGAAACGCACCCCAGCCTGACCTGGCAAACCTGCAGCGGCAGTGGTAGCTGCACTACCACCAGCGGCAGCGTGGTCATTGACGCCAATTGGCGCTGGGTGCACGAGGTTGGTGGCTACACCAACTGCTATAGCGGCAACACTTGGGACAGTTCGATCTGCTCCACCGATACCACCTGCGCGTCCGAATGTGCCCTCGAGGGTGCCACTTACGAGAGCACCTATGGTGTGACCACCAGCGGCTCGTCGCTCCGTCTCAACTTCGTTACTACCGCGTCGCAGAAGAACATTGGCTCGCGTCTGTATCTTCTCGCTGACGACAGCACCTACGAGACTTTCAAGCTTCTCAACCGCGAGTTCACCTTCGATGTCGATGTCTCGAACCTTCCCTGTGGATTGAACGGCGCCCTCTACTTCGTCTCTATGGACGCTGACGGTGGTGTTTCCCGCTTCCCCACGAACAAGGCTGGCGCCAAATACGGAACCGGATATTGCGACTCCCAATGTCCTCGGGATCTTAAGTTCATCGATGGTCAGGCCAACATTGAGGGCTGGGAGCCATCCTCGACCGATGTCAATGCGGGTACTGGTAACCACGGCTCCTGCTGTCCTGAGATGGATATCTGGGAGGCGAACAGCATCTCCAGTGCCTTCACAGCCCACCCTTGCGACTCGGTCCAGCAAACCATGTGCACAGGCGATACTTGCGGTGGCACTTACAGCGACACTACCGACCGTTACTCTGGTACTTGCGATCCTGATGGATGCGATTTCAACCCTTACCGCTTGGGCAACACCAACTTCTATGGTCCCGGAAAGACCGTCGACACCAGCAAGCCCTTCACGGTTGTGACGCAGTTCATTACCAATGATGGCACTGACACGGGTACCCTGACTGAGATCCGTCGTCTCTACGTGCAGAACGGTGTCGTGATTGGCAACGGCCCCTCGACCTACACTGCCGCGAGCGGCAACTCGATCACCGAGAGCTTCTGCAAGGCCGAGAAGACCTTGTTCGGCGACACCAACGTCTTCGACACCCACGGTGGACTGTCTGCCATGGGTGACGCCCTCGGCGACGGCATGGTCCTGGTGCTCAGTCTGTGGGACGACCACGCCGCTGACATGCTCTGGCTCGACAGCGACTACCCCACCACCAGCTCGGCTTCCAGCCCTGGTGTCGCCCGCGGTACCTGCCCCACCACTACCGGAAATGCCACCTACGTTGAGGCCAACTACCCGAACTCGTATGTCACCTACTCCAACATCAAGTTCGGCACCCTCAACTCGACCTACTCCGGCACCTCCTCCGGCGGCTCCAGCTCCAGCAGCACCACCTTGACTACCAAGGCCTCGACCAGCACCACTAGCTCCAAGACCACTACCACCACTTCCAAGACGTCCACCACCTCGAGCTCGTCCACGAATGTTGCCCAGCTCTACGGACAATGCGGTGGACAGGGATGGACTGGTCCCACCACCTGCGCCAGCGGCACTTGCACCAAGCAGAATGACTACTACTCGCAGTGCTTGTAGGCGGAGAAATGACTGTTGAAGCGATCTTGATGAGCAGGCAGGAGAGATCGACGAGGAATGAGTGAGATGGGAGAAAGTATGATGGCAATTTGTTACTTCCGGTAGGATCTCCAAGCTTAGGACTAGTCTAGCAAATGAAAGGCTGTTTTTTTTTTCTTATCACTGAACATGTATGAGACGAGGAGTACCGGTAACCAGTAAGGTAGTCAGCCTGTAGCTCGAAAGTTCAAGAACAAAGTTATGCAGGATTGCAGGGTTGCAGAAGTGCAGAAGTGCAGAAGTGCAGAAGAGCCGCCGAAGAAACTCAACCCCGCACGGTCATGTGCTCCTCACCTGATCCCTGATCCTCCCCCCCCCACTAATCGCGCTGATCGATCGATCTCTCTTCTCTAACTTTCCATCCAAATCTTGTGCACGTTCGCCTTCATTTTTACTGTTTCGAGGTGGTCAGTGAGATGGCTTGATATTGACAACTCTACGTCTTCCTTCTCCATTCCACCTGTCCCATATATTATCCCAGCTGGCGCAATGAAAGGCCTTTGCGAAATGAACTGAAATCCTCAATAGTGTGGGTCCTATGCTCGAATGAAACCAAAATTTCATTGAGGTTTTCATACATCCGGTGCACTATACCAGTAACAAAGTCCCAGTCCCTTGATTTCCGCTGGGATTTGAGGCAAGCGCCACAGCACCTGGTCCAATATATCAGTAGCGAAGTCCTAGTCCCTCAATTTCCGCAAGGATTTCACCCAAGCGCCACGATCCCATCCCCTCGAACAATGGAATAGTGCCGATAATTCCTCAGGGGCACCTGACCACACACCACGCCACCGACGTTTCGGCAGTCATCAAACCATGCTAATAACCAACGCCAAGCGCGTGCATTAGCGCCGGTGGGTTTTTTGCCGGGAAAAGGAACAATGCCCTGGAATATGCAGCGCCAAGCAACGTGGGTGGACGGGATATTCTCCGCATCACGAATTTTTGTTGGGCCTTCTTGTACAATCTTAACAAGCTTGGGTTGGCACGGATGCAGTGGCCTCCCCTCTCGTCCCTATATCACTCACCACTAAGCGAGGTCAGACGAACTGCAGTCCTGGTCTGGCCCCTCGCACCATTCCGGATCGGCAAAGGCATGCCTAATCCGTCGCTGTTCTGCAGTGGGGCTCAGGCACCACGGGGAAATGATGGTCTGTGCGGGACAAGAAATTGCCGTGACGGATTTGTCTCCGCGTTATTTCGGATCTGGGGTCTGGGGTCGCTGTCACTGCTTCCTCCATGCTGTGTGTGTGTGTGTGTGTGTGTGTGTCATCGACAGCGGCTGACGGCCCGAGAGTCCGTCTTCGCGAGCAACGGAGTCGATGTCGCTCGTCCTTGTCGTTGTATGTCAGGGATTGATCTCGGCAAGATGGCTCCTGTCTGTAAGGTATAAGTTGAGGTGGTGAAGCTCGATGGGAATGGAGGAAGGACTGTAGCAATCCAGCATCAGCGTCGTTGTTTTGGACACTATGAAGTTCACCGTTTTGGCACTGCTTCTCTCTCAAGTGTGGGCGGCCCCTCAGGCCAAACGCTCCTCCAATTTTCTCTGTAAGGGCCGCCGTCCATCATTCAGCTTTCAAGTCGCCAGAGACCTATACTGACTGCAGGTAGGGCTTGGAAGCAATGAGTCCGGCGCAGAGTTTGGCCAGGCCAACATCCCCGGTGTATTGGGGACTGACTACATCTGGCCTGATGCGAGTAAGATCCAGGTCTTGGTGAATGCGGGCATGAATATCTTCCGCGTTCCGTTCATGATGGAGCGCCTGATTCCGACTTCCTTGACCGGGGCGGCGGATGCCACTTACCTGGCGGATCTCAAGGCTGTAGGTCTTGGTATTGTGGTTGAATCATCGACTTCATACTAATCGTCGTGATCAGACTATCGAGTCTATCACCAGCCTCGGAGCCTATGCGGTCGTTGACCCCCATAACTTTGGACGATAGTAAGCAAGCTTTATCCCGATTCTCTCAGGAATTCTAACTTAGATGTGCTTGTGTTAGCTATGGAAACATTATCACGTCTACGTCCGATTTTGCCGCATTCTGGACCACTGTTGCTAAGGTGTTCGCGTCAAACGACCATGTCATTTTCGACACCAGTACGTCTCCTTTTGTCCCTCTGCACATTACCGGACTAACAAAGATCACGCAGACAATGAGTACCACGATGAAGACCAAACTCTTGTCTTCGACCTCAACCAGGCAGCGATCACTGCCATTCGTGCTGCCGGCGCGACCAGCCAGTACATCTTCGTGGAGGGCAACTCCTACAGCGGCGCCTGGACCTGGACAACCTACAACACCAACCTCGTCAACCTGACTGACCCCTCGGACAAGATCATCTACGAGATGCACCAGTACCTCGACAGCGATGGCTCCGGCACGAGTTCTGACTGCGTGAGCACCACGATCGGCGCCGAGCGCGTCGCCGCCGCCACCACCTGGCTGCGCCAGAACGGCAAGCGCGCGGTCCTGGGCGAGTTCGCCGGCGGCGCCAACAGCCAGTGTCTGACGGCCGTGACAGGGATGCTGGACGCGCTCAGCGCCGCCAGCGACGTGTGGCTGGGCGCGCTGTGGTGGTCGGCCGGACCCTGGTGGGGCACCTATATCTTCAACATGGAGCCGACGACCGGCACCGCCTACACCTACTATCTGTCCCTGCTGCAGAGCTATGTGCCCGGTGGTTCGTCGGGAACCACGACCACGACTGCCGTGGCCACCACCACTACCAGCAAGGCCTCCACGACGAGCACTACCACTACCAAGACCACCACCACTAGCACCAAGACGACTACCACCGCTACCTCCACCTCCACTGCCGTGGCGCCTCTTTACGGCCAGTGCGGTGGTATCGGATGGACTGGGGCGACGACATGCGCTAGTGGCTCTACTTGCACTAAGCAGAATGACTATTACTCACAGTGCCTGTAGGCGGGGAGATGACCGTTGGGGATATGTCCATTGGCTCTTTCGCTCAGAATTCTTGATATGCCGTCTACTATACTGATAGTCTTTTGAGAATGTGAGAGACTTGGGAAATTCGACCCCTTTGGACCTCTTCAGTTCGAAGCCGTAAAGGTGGCTTGTGTGGTGTGACAAGAGGTTTTATGTATCCCTGTAGACATCTCCTGAAGTACTATACAAAACCATTCAAGTATTGCACTAGACCGAATGGAATAGGCCAGCTTGGTGGAAAGTCTCGTTTCTTTCGAACGAAATGGATAAATTCATGATTGAGTGTGAAAAAGGTGTGGAGCAACCGGGCAACAAGATTGCTGACTTGAAAACCGCAAAAGGAGGTCTCCAAATATGATATTCATTCTTGCGAATGACAAGGACCTAGAGCAAATTCTGAAACAGTATGAAGGGAGTGTGGTGGGCAGAAAGGAGACAGCAAAGGGGAGAGAGAGAAAAGAACTTCCTCCCTGCCCATTCTACCAACCAAACTTGCCTTCGGAAAGCTTGAAATCGTGGAAAGAGACCGCAAGTCATTTGAAGATCATGAGAGCGAGTTCGATTAATGTTGCATGCGCAAAGACCACATCCCTCTCACGCGGCGCTACTGGCTGCCTGCCAATGACCCGGTTAAACTCCAGAACTACCGGTGGTCCCTGAACAGAGGGGGGTGTAGTTCCCACCTTGACCACCGTAGTGGTGATGCGTTGGGGAACAAAGCCAGGCCCGCCGGCGGCGACGCGCGCCCGAGTGCTTGGCTGGCGCTGCGGGAAATACTTTTCTATTGTGAGCGTCTGATCAGACCGTGAGACTTTCAGGAGCAAGACAAGCAATACCCTGCCGCCTGAATTCGCAATCCACCAGTTAACATCCTGGCGGAGTCGAGACAAGGACTCGGAGAGCCCGCTTTCTATCACAAAATGGGGCCAGTCGGTGCCGGTGGGTCTCAGCAGTCCATTCCTGTACGAAGAGTCTGCTTCCTTCCGAGACGCCGAGCGCGCCGTATATCGCCCGGCTCCGGTAGGTTCACGCTCCATGACGCGGACTCCCATATTCGTCAAAGCAGTCACGGTCTCCTCGGCAAAACTGCGGTGCGCCTTCTCATGGTGGAGAGTTGGAACCTTGATCAAAAGGGTCTCGATATCAGGAAAATAGGTGAGACGAACAGCCGCTCGCAACTGGTCGCGGCTTTCTTCCAACAGACGGAGATCATCGGCCGACACATGTTTGAATGAGATGTACTGATTGGCGTCGCGCTGCCTTAGCCGGTCCTGAAGAGCGGCGATCTCCCGATTCAGGTCTTGTAGTCCTCTGTAAGTCTGTGGTGGATACTGGCCTGTCATGGCCAGCACGGTCGATGGCGGGACGGGGTAGGAGGTGGTTCGCATGGTCTCGGTGCCAGATGAGCGTGAAGATGACAACTCCGTCATCGGCGTCGACTCGTCGTTGCCCGTTGTTGTCGAACGTGAAAGCATCTTGTCTCGAGCTATTGTAAGTTAGCAAGGTTCATCGTGACGTAAGTTTACCTCAAACCTTCGGAACAGAATAGTAGTGATAACGGGTTATGGAATGATTGGTAGGTTATTGGCGGTGTGTAACAGTCAAGTAGCCTGAAGATCTTGCTCGTTCACGATATCGGCCAGGAGCATGGATAGAAAGCAAAGAAAAGAGAGTAGATGATGTTCTGGTGGAGGAACTAGGATGTACATCCTCTGTAGACTTCGTTCAGGATGGCGACAAAATGAATGAGACTGACTCTGACCCAGTGAATTGTCCTGGATATAAAACTGTGAGTATTGCTTTGTAAAGATTTATCCACTGTAACTATATCAGTTCACTTGTATACTGTTGGTGTCCTCAGACCCTGAAGACACGTGATCTATAGCTATTCACTAAGCAGGTTAGCTATGTGTTAGGTCTAACACTAATCAGAAAATGAACATTGTTGCATACAGCTACAAACAGCATTATTTCAGCGGAGAATGCTAATCTCTAATCTTCCTCATTTCATGTGACCATATACTCCAGAATTGTTATCCTGCCAAGAAGTTCAATCCACCTTATTTCCCAAAGCCTCATTACCATTGTTCCATCACTTCCCACTTTCTATTCTTTTTATCTTCTCCGCATCCTCTCTTCACCTTGACGGCGCCTCCATGCTTTCCCCTGGAGGAAAACGAACCAGCATCAGCTGTTTCCGCATTAGGCCCCTCGCGCATTCTCTCTTGGGCATTTGACATGCAAAGCGTGGTCCACCTCGAAATTGAACTCGACGCCATGGCACATATGGCGCACCCTGGCCACCTCTGATGGCATCTGCTGACCTTGTAGCTGGTGCTGGCATCTCGACTACGATTCAACCCCAAACTATAAGAGACAAGGGGCCATGGCAACTCGTCCGCAAGCCAAGAGGATCAGCTCAAGAAGAGAATTGGATAGACCGGATTTGATGACTCTCCTCATGCGGACGCGTGCATAAAAGCCCTTGTGCTTGTGCCGCCGCGTTCAGCCATTGTTGCACATTAGGTCAGGCGTCTGGTAAGGCGACGCTGCCACAAGCCGGGTATCGAAACCCATGTCCTCTTTTTGTCTTTGAGATGCTAGTCCCGCACGTCTGGTCGTGTAGCGAAGCTACTAAGCTCTCAATGCATGCAGCCGCCACATCCATCTTCTTCACACCTCTTATTGAATTGCACCATGGCCATCAAAGGGGTGGATTGTCGGCCGGGCTACACATCCGAGAGATGCGCTCGCTCGGCGGCTGCAACCGAGCCCCGTCCACTTCCACTGCGGGAACTGCTTCCGAACCATGCCAAAGCATTCATATATAGTTCCAAAACGGATTCAGTTTGATTCAGTCTTCCAGGTCATTCTTAAGAAAGATCGAAGAAGCAGAAGTAAGTACCTTGACCGTACGTTTGGTTCAGAAAATTAGTTAATCGGTGAAAACACTAAATGGGCAGTGTCGAACAAGCTTGTCCCCCTCACCGTCATCAAAGGCGCCGGCCACGAGTTCATCCCTCTCCCCGCGGGCCAGAACGCCACGACAGCCGATTTCCACTCCATCCGCACCCAGACGGCCGACTCTCCCTCCTACTTCACTTCGGGATTCTACAAGATCGAGGCGGGCCCCCACCGACCCGCGCACTATGCTTTCGAGGAGACCAAGTATGTCTTGAGTGGGCAGATCGATGTTTTGGTATGTTGCCCTCTCCCCCTTCCCTCAACCGCCTCTCTTTTGCCCCGTTCCTGGGAGACAGTAGAAACTGACGATGATGGATGATTGATCCACAGGATGAGGCAACCGGAATCACCCACCATCTAGTCCCCGGTGACTTTGCATTCTTCCACGTCGGCTCCAAAGTTCAGGTAAGATAACAAACCCCTTAGGGTCATGGAAAGGACATTCCCGTCCGATAGAACAGCGGCACGAGCTGATCATCGTTTGTCTTCTTGGATTGTCCTTTAGTTCTCGACCAAGTCCCACGGATTTGCCTTTTATGCTGTCACTCGACCCGTTCGGTCCCCGCACCCTAACCTTGTCGGCCGAGAGGAGGATAAAGCCCGGCTGTGAGGAGAGACATATCAATAAGACCCTGTCTTGCAATCACCATATTTCAAGATTACAATCCATTTAACAACGCTATGCAGGGGTTGTGTCATGTGCAAATTTAAGAGAATATGGCGATTCACACTTGAACGGATCCTCTTAGTCTTTTCTGAGATTAGGCCGCGGGGAGCGACGGAGACCAGACGAAGCTAGAAGAGTCTTGCTGTGTGACGCAGGAGGTGGGGCCTGTTCGAGCGAGGGGCCACGACATGGTAAGGCTGTACGAGGAGGCGGGTCGAGTTTGATGACTCTACATTTAAGGACCCATGTAGCGCAGAAGGGCTTTTCTAGGGCCTGCATTTCTATAGTAAGATTCAATACTGACAAGCTGTTCTGACAAAAATCGCCTATACACAAAACATGAGAAGGGTCACAGAGGGTTAGGCAAGACAAACATAATACTTCAAGTGGATACCTTCTATATGTGAATATAGTGAAACAGCTTTTCTCCAAGCGACAGGTCTGCGGCTATTCATTGGGTCACAGCAGCTCAATTCACTATGTAAGGAAGAATCTTCCAGGCCCTTCGTCGTCTTCTTCCCCTAGAACGTCCTCTACGGTCTCTCACTCTTCCTAATCACCAGGCTAACAAATATTTCGAACGATACCTTCAGTTTTTCGCCCTAATGGACCGTAACTTGCCTCTTGGCACCTACTTGACGACGAAAAGGGTTGCAAATGAAATCTCTCTCATTTTCATGTCCTCCTGCATTATCCAAGACAGCCTATTTAGATACCGACAAGAGAACGCTTACAGCTCTTGAGACTGCTCTCCGTGATCTGACAGCCGAAAACGGGCAGACTGTCAGATGGCACGATCGGCTAGAGGAGTATGACCTCGCGCACACCGGTCTTCCCTCTCTGATGCATTGACACCACACGCTTCGTCGTACCAGGGCCCCTTGCAACCTTCTGTGATGATATTATTTCACGCATAACTTGTTACCCTAAGTTCTTATCACAGGGGAGTGCAATCAGATAACGGAAGAATCCTCACAGGGCCGACGCCCTACAGGTCCGGCCTTCAGCTTCGCTGGCAATGACCGGCCAGTATCTATGGGCTTTCTTTTTCTCATCTCCACACCTCCCTCAGATAGTACTGGCGCTCGGTTTAAGTCTCCACTCTTCATTGTTCAAACTTAAAGATCTTTATCTACATCTATCAGGGGTATATGGAAGACACCATAGACATCGCGCCAGAAACGAAATATGTGATCAGGGCAGAGTTAATCGAAAATATCAGCGCTCTGACTTGAATTTGAAACGTTGACAGCGCAACCTGGGCCTGTCCTTGGCTTTCCGATCTGGAACGCCTTCAAGAGTTGCTCGACGCTATTGAGGGATCTCGACGTAAAGAGGATCACAGAATTGTGATTCAGCTATCTTGTCGCGTCACCTCATCTCGGCATTATTCCGCTGTTTAGTTTCGCTCGGTTACTCCTTTATTCCCACCGTTTGTTCAGAATGATTCCCCTTTGGTCTGCCGGAAGGAAGCCGCCTGTTCCGAATCTACAGATGAACTAAACCCGCCCTATCCCTGCCTTCACGGTGGTAAAAAGGCCATGGAGTCTGGATCGAACGAATCCGCAGACGCACCGCCCCAGTGGAACAAAACGGCCTAATCCCTCAATCTGCGCTTTCTGAATATTCTGACATGGCCATTTGACCCTGGGGAGATAGGCTGGCTATCCTTCGGCGTTCTTGCTTTCCGTCGCGCTGCTCTTGGAAAACCATTAGCTATTCGAATGTCAAGCAGCACAGCGACAAAGTCAATGGCGATTTTGACTCTCCGGATGCCATGCCTGAACGGCGTATTTTCCGCGAAGAAAAAATCGTCTGCAAGGCGCACCACTCACCATGGAAACCCCACAAAGGAGGATAAGAAGCGATGGATAACGTGAGTGGGTGGCAATACAGCTATGTGAGGCCATTAGAGAAACTACCTCGGTATCTCTCGAAGAATTGATTGAGATGGCGCAGGTGGTCCTGAGATGCCCCTGCGATATCGACGGATAAATATTTTCTCGGTTTCCCCTCTATGGAAATACTCGTTCAGAATGTCAAGGCGTTCGACATGACGGATGAACAATATCTAATGGCGTGCATTGGATATTGGGTACTTCTATCCCAACATGCCTTCGTCATGGGGACGTAAGGAACCTGTCGAGCATGACGGCAAGGCCTACTCTCGAAACGCTCAGGCGTTCTGCAAAGGTCTTTGCGTAGCATCGATTGCACGAGACGCAGTCACTATGACCCAGAATACGGATACTCTCTTCCGCGGTGAAGGAGCGAAGAACCGGTGAAGCAGATAGTAAGCTTCCTAGGCAGCAGGACCTCGGTCAACTGGACTAAGGACCTTCCTCCCTCGTCATATTGATTCAACTGATTGGTCTATTGTTTGTGGAGACATTTGCATCTCTGATAGTGTGAGTGGTGACGCACCTACCAGGGTATTCAGTAGCGTAATATAGACGAACGTTGAATATCTATAGCTACCTTCAGTTTGAATCTGGCATTGCATACGTATGTCTATTTTCTTTTTGACACGATCTGGGAATTAAGCAAGGCCCTAGAATGCGACAGCCAAGCAATGCTTTATCTCAAGCATACGACAAGAATTGCAGGCGGCTTCCGTACCCTGGGATGTTGCCTGACAGCATACGGCCCTGCGTCGCTAGCCTACTAAACACGTCACCTTGCACCTAAGCCATTACATCGAATGCTACTTGATCTAGGCACAAAGGAACATCGTGGCCCAGTGGCCAGTGGTGCAGTACAGTATCCAAATCCGGTTAGTGCCTTTATATGCCCTAGCTAAGAGCTGGTGAAGTCAGTACTAAATCAATCTACCCCTCTCGACTAGTTGAACTACACTGTAATCTAAACAGGCTGCAATGTTTAAAGAGCCCGTCAAGATGCGACGAGGGACTGTCGTGGTCGCCTGCATGGAGTGGAGGGCGGCAACATGACGTGTGGAAGTTCCCCGACTGACGTTGTTATAAATCCAGGTGATGTGCCCTAGCTTACTGGCAACCCCGATCACCCAGGTTCTAGCAAGCCTGAAAGTATATGGACTGGATGCCAGACCATTCATAATGCCGTCAGAATATTGGTAAGCGAATCCCAAGCAAATGCAAATAACTTTGCAGGATCAAAATGACAACAGCAGTACTAATGAAACCCCCATAGCCCCGTCTATGCAGTAAGAGCCCTTTCCCTCTCATATCACCACCCAAGGCCCATTCTCATAACCGAAAGTCGGAGGCATTAACTCTTGTGGATGATAGCCGTTCTTCGGAGCCCTGGGATGCACCAGTGCCATCGTCTTCACTGCCTGTGGGGCAGCCTACGGAACGGCGAAGGCTGGCGTCGGCGTTTGCTCCTCGGGAGTCCTCCGCCCTGACTTGATAGTGAAGAGTGAGCTCTGCGAGACGGGAATCTTTTGTTCAATTGCTAAGAATACCGCCCAGACATCGTGCCCATCGTCATGGCCGGTATTCTCGGGATCTACGGCTTGGTGGTGTCGGTCCTGATCGCCAACAACCTCTCTCAAGAAGTAGCTCTCTACACTAGTCTTCTCCAGATGGGTGCTGGTCTCGCGGTCGGACTGTGTGGACTAGCTGCGGGGTAAGTGAAGCAGGTTCTCCAAGATCAGTTTTCTGCGGTGTTGGCTCTCTTTCTGCGTGGTGGGACTGACACAGAAGGGCTCATTAGGTTTGCGATTGGAATTGTCGGCGACGCGGGCGTGAGAGGCACAGCCCAGCAGCCGCGGCTTTATGTCGGCATGGTTCTGATTTTAATTTTTGCCGAGGTCTTGGGTAAGTGGGAATAGAAATGTCTTATTTCTGGTCCCTAGTCAGGTGTGCTGAAGGAAGCTAATCCAACTGGGTAGGCCTGTATGGCTTGATCGTTGCTCTCCTGATGAACTCCAGAGCAATTGTGACGGACTTCAAATGCAGCTGAGGCAGCCTTCACTTCCTTGTGATCAAAGGGGAAGAAGAAATTAGGGAATGGGAAGCAGCAAACATGACCACGAAATATTCCACCCTCGCTTCACCACTACTGACTTCGATTCCTGTCCGATGGACTATCTCTAATACTGCAGCTAACTTTCGAGATAGGTCTAACATTATTGTACAGTAGAAGTCAAATGTTGCATGAACATTTTATCTAGAAATGGCTTGAAAACAGGACAAGCTCATAACAAGTATCACCAACACAAAGTAAGGGAACTCTCAGGACATGTACTTGTCAAACCATCCCAGCATCCTTTCCGGGTGCTCACCAAAATAGTTGTAGCCATCAAACCGCCTGGTAGTCCCTTCAATCCAAAACAACTCCTTCTCACGAGCCCCGATGCCATCATAGATCGTTTGAATGTCATCAGGGACAACAGACGAGTCTCTGTGGACCTGAGCCACCATGGTTGGCACCGTGACCGCCTTCGTGTACGGAATCGGAGTCAGCTCGTCGATGTGAAGACCAGTCAGATGGAAGATCTTAGTGTCGAAGGCCTCGGCGGCTGCCTTGGGATCCAGGCCCGCGTTCTTCGCGCCAACCTCCACAAAGACCCGGCTGGAAACCGGCTGCAGAGCAATAAGCGCCTTGATATCCTTCAAGTACCCGGGGAATTTGTCGAACGCAACAATCGTGGAGTTGGCGCCCAAGCATCGACTCAGGAGCCCGATCTCCATATGGGCGGTATCCGGACGCGAGCGGGCGTACTGGATCGAGCCCACGACGTCCCGGGCCTCGAACAGCCCAATGCCCACAATACCGCCGGAGCCGGCGCCGCTCCGTCCGTGGTTGCGCAGATCGTAGCAGAGGACGTTGTAGCCAGCATCGTGCAGGGCCTTGTAGTCCTTGATGAAGTTGACTTCGAAGCCGCCGAACATCTCGAACCCGGGGAGGTGGCCCGGGTAGCCGGACCGGTTGCAGGGCATGGGGTGGTTGGCGATGATCAACTTGTTGGAGCCCTTGGCAGGAATGTACCAGCCTTCGAGAACCACACCATCTAGCGATGGGAACCAAACCTCCTCGTATTCGAGGCCTTCCTCGTCCGGCCGACGGAGGATGGGCGAGCGCAAACCGTGCGCGAAGAATTGGGCGAGCGGGCCAGCATAAGCGTCAACATCGGCGGCCTCCATTGAGCATTAGTACACTGCAGCTGTGGTGGCCGTGTTGGAAATCTTTCTTGGGGGCTTTGACTTACGGCCATGATGATCGATGAATTGTATGTGATAATGGATATGGAGATGAAAAGATAGGATGAGAAGCAGAAATCAAGTTATCAGGGTGATTGTATGCTGGAGAGGAATTATGATCGAGTCGGTTCGAGCGTTATATAGTTATAGAGAGTCATTTGCGTCATCCACCTGTTAGCCGGAGATAGGAGGATATCACCGACATGAACGGTCTTGGCGACTCTGTAAGCGAGAGAGGGCGTCTAAGCTACAAATCAGGGTCCAGCTTGCAAGCTGATTATGTTTGAACAGGTGGATCCCCGAGTAAGCCGACTCCGAAATATTTCGGGGTGGAGAAAGTGAACATCTCGGCATTGGACTTGAGCTCCGGCATATCAGCGGAGACTATGTGGGCCAGGGACAAAATACAACATACATATTTTTGGTCCTTCACTACCGAGTCATGAAGATCAAATATGACTAATCAATCTACTTCTGAAGACTACAACACTCCTGGACCGATTCCGTTAAGGGCTGATGGAGAAATCCTTCAATATACCCTTGTTGGAACTGGCCGTGCGGCGAGCTGCCACGTGACTCTCATCGCACTGGTGGCCAGGTTCAACTCTTTCATTCACCTTTTCATACTAGGTACTAGGACTGTACCACCCTACTATTCATGGGTTCTTGATTAGGTGGCCTTGAGAGCTCACCGCTTCGCGCACCATGGGATGCCTGGCAGTCGACCTCGGAATGCTTCAGCCTTACTCGGAATTCACCGTCTTCAACGCTATCATCAAGCAATATCTACTGGACCCTGAGTAAGTCAATAAAGATTTCTTTGACGGAAGAACCCAAGCAGACAAACATACTCATGTGCACGGGTGCATAGAAAAAGCATATAAAGTCCCAAAGCTCACCTCAATACGCGAGAAGCTTCACCCCAAACCACCCCCACCGCAGCCACAACAACCACAACAACAATGCCCTTAATACCCGGCGAGCTGATCCTCCAGATTATCGACTGTCTCTTCCCTTCCACTTCGCGCAAGATACACTCCCCGAGCGACATTGTGACACAGACCTTGCTCAGTCTCACCCTGGCATGCAAGCTCACTCACCACCCCGCGCGACGACTGCTCTTCCAGCACTGCCTTTACATCGACTCGCGGGAGCGACTGGACCAGCTGGTGGACGAAAGCGGGTACTTTGGGGGAAACAGCGAGACCACCACCAACGATCAAGCCCACCAGTCTCCGCAAATTCCGTCTTACTCGCTGTACCTGGCCCCATTCCCGCTCGATCAGCTCGATGACGCCCACACAGTGCACCAGGTTGACCGACTGCTCTCGCAGGTCGGGGCTACCCTCCGAAGCCTCGTCATCGACATCCCACTCCGATATCTGTGCCCAGAAGACGACGTACATGGCCTCCGCGCAATCCTCCGCGCCGCGTTCTCCCACCTCCCCGCGCTGGAGGATTTCTGCTCCGTCCAGGACGAGCTCTACCTAGAAGCGGGGGAGATCATCGAGGAACCCCCCGTATGGCCCACCTGGCCGCGCCTGCGCCGCCTCGCACTGTACAACGCCTGCGTGAACGGTGAATTTGTAGATAGTCTGCTACAGTGCTCGTCACATCTCACGCATGTGGTTCTCACGCGACCCGATTGCTACATGGACGAAGCGCTGCCCTCCGGCGTGGCGGATCGTCTCCCATGGCCAGGGTTGCAACGGGTGCTGGTCGTCAACACCAGGGAGGACCACCTCCGCGACGCTCGTAACCGCGACGACTATCTTCCAGCAGCCCTAGGGCAAACCAGCTTCTGGTCCCGGCTGCACCTCGCCCAGCAGGCTTCGAGACGGACCGATGACTCCGGAGAAGGGGTGGTCGGAGGGGCACGAATAGCCTACGCGGACGTGCCTGTACCCTCGGGGCAAGGAGGGGGGGACGATGATATTCCTCTGTCACAGGAGTGGGTTTGCGCGCGGGCAGTGGATGGAACATTGTGGGAGTTTCCGGGATTGCCATATCCCGACCAGTATATGTAAAAAAGGGGAGATTCCGTTGGAAGCAACCCTAGGGATCTTGTTGTTGGACTCGATGAATAGCAACCTGGAAACTCAAATTCAAGATATCTTCCCCGCCTACAAGCTCAACACACGATAACCCTCATTAGGACCCTACCGGTGACCGAAAGAAAGAAGAACAAAGAACAAAAACAGCGAATCAAAGAAAAGTGAAAGAGAGAAAAAAGAAAAGAAGCAAAACCGGCCATGCGCTGAGCAAATCATCCCATACTACACGAAACACTCGCCCTTCTCCATCCGCAACTTTGACAGTTGCCCAGAATAGCAATACGCCACCCCATCCCGCACGCACAGATAGCTCCTGCCACCCTTATTCCCGCAGTTGTGCGACGCCATTTACCCTCTACTTCTGGCCGGGTGGCAGTGCCCGTTGAATCGCGGCTTGACCCTCTTGATCTTGGTGCAGTTCTGACAGTGGGTTGTCGCGGCGCTCGCGTCGGGGTCGGCTGGGCTCCCGTCCGTAGCATTACTTCCGGCGGCCGGGGGGCCTTCGACGGGCGAGACGTCTTGCAACGCCAGGTCTCTGTTGGGGTCGCAGCTCCTGAGAGGCTCGGCGAGGGAAAGGGAGAGGGAGAGGAGAGAGAGGAGGATGAGGGGTGGGATGTAGGTGAGACGCATTCTGTCTGTGCTGGTTAGGTCTTTCATGCCGAGGGTACAGGAAGCAGATTAAAGCGAGTATAGCATTGAAAGAGCTCATACTTATCGCACTGGGTCCACAATAGTATCAAGTCAAAAGGTCAGTGAGGTTGTTTGTGCCGTAATATATCTTTCAATCAGTTTGGTCGCTTGGTCTCCAGCACCCTTTAGCTGGCACACCATGTGGCCTTTTATACCTGCCCCGAGCCGCCAAACATCCATTTTATGTATCCTTTCCCGAGGCATGGAAAGTGCGAACAAAGTATCAGAAAAGGAGAATCCGGGGCAGCAAAGTTTGCTTAACCTACAGTTGTTCAGCTTCCCATCGGGACTATGCCTTAGCCGCACATCTGCAACTATGTAGTGATGTGATTGGGTTGGGCAGAAAGATCAAACGATGAGACAAACAGTGGGCACTCGGATGGCTTCTACGACGGGATACTGAAACAAGCAGGATAGAGAACCTTAATTCGCACTTACCGATGCGCTGCCGTTTGCAATGCTGACTGCTCCTCTAGCACCCACGTTCTGTGTCAACGCTTGCTTCAATACTAACGTTATGTACAACTTGCATTACGGGGACAATGACATGAAAGAATGCCAAGCAGGCAAATCAGGGGATTCTGGTCAGCGGTGTTGGTCAGGTTGGTCCGTTTGGACTATCATGCCGTTGCGAGACACGCGGCGTTGACTACGTCAGAGGCAGACAGCGAAGAGCAAACGAAGGTGACCTCACCTAGGAAATATCGTGTTTATGACTCCCGCCCATCGGCCACCAATATCCATGGCCATTCCTTTTGACGTGAACACTAGAGTCCCCTTCCTAGTTCCATTTCCGGCGTCTCTCAGACGACAGAACCCCGCTAACCATCTGTTTGGACCCATTTCCCAGCTTTGCAGAAGAGAACCAACGCAGAACACCAGCGTCAAAGTATGTCAGAGACAGCCGAGCTCACCCCGGAGCTACGCATTACCGACGAATGGCCGTGGGACACGGGCTGTGCTCAGTTCATGGTTGTGAAGCTGCCAGACGAGGCGTACAGGGTCGTGGTCCGCGACTGGATGTCCTTAGTCGAGAGCGCCATGAGACTGTGGGTCGACGAGCGGCAGCAGCAGCCCGACCTTCTCGATAAGCGCATGGCGCTGATGGTAGTCTACCCGGGCCGCCGCGTTCACTTCCTGGTCGAGCCCCTGCCGAACATAATACCTGTCCTATTCCGTTATCATGGCCGCCGGGAGTTCCGCTTGGATGAGGACGACATCGACAACTGCAAAGCGGCATGGCTCACCGTGGCTCGTTTCATCATGAACGGCGAAGGCGAGATCGTCTGAGGAGCCGTGGACTGGACAGCTTGTTGGAAAGTGTGTGTGGTGGCTGTTGGAATGCAGAAGAAGAAGAAGAAGAAGAAGAAGAAGAAGAAGAAGAAGAAGAAGAAGAAGAAGAAGAAGAAGAAGAAGAAGAAGAAGAAGAAGAAGAAGAAGAA